>NC_020493.1:2075746-2086429 GCF_000184155.1 Fragaria vesca subsp. vesca | reverse complement strand
TTATGATATATGAGTTGCTTGTTGGGTCTACCTCAAGTGAGAATTGACCCGGTGAAGGATCCTCTGAATTTTTCCATGAAATAAGCATCTGGCTTTGTTTGGTAACTCTGTTGAATCCCAATTTACTTCCTGGTAGAAAAGTATGGGATGGATGATCAAAACTTTGCCATAAAGGGTGGGAGGAACCAGACTCGGGTCTTAAGACAAAGTTTCCATCATCTAAAAGAACAGCTTGTATAGAAGTGCCTAAGGTGATGTTGGAGGCCACATTTGTAGACCAAATTGGAGTGTTGGACTCATCATAGAGTACTAAATTACCATCTGAGATCTTCAATACTGAAGAAAATATATCAAAGACAGGTTGTTCCCTATTTGCCACCCAGACTATGGTTCGCTCTGATACTTGCGTGTACCACATGCCTATGTAGAAGTTTGAAGCAGTACCTGGTGTGAAGAAACCCAATTGAAAAACCCCACCTGCTGAAACAATGGTTTGATCACCAGATAGAGATTGGATTGTAGTGATGGAGTCAGCTGCAAGGGAGATAGAAGTACTGAGATATAGGCATGAGAAGAAAAAGGAGATCATCAGCTTAATTGGGATGCTTCTGGTTTCCATGGATTGGATGCAGAAAGAAAAACTTCCCAGACAAGCTGGATTATGAAATGCTGGAGTCCACCAGTGTCCACGAGTCAAAGAATAGCTTTCTGAGGGAACCTGCCTGCAAGTAATGTGACCACCATGAACCTGGTGACCAGGTGATACAATGTGTAATCAGATATGGCACAACGACGTGGTCCGGTAGGCACTCCTGCGAAGATTTTTAAAAGTTGGATCAATATTGCTTAATCCTCTATTTTGATTACAAGAAATTAACAAAATGGTTATACTCGTCTAACCTGACCACCACTATTTTTGGTCTGCTCCTGCTTTTGAATCTTCTCTTGGTCTTTGGCATGTTGCTTTTGAATCTTCTCAGCGAGATGATGTGGCAGTGTGGCACATGTGGTTCTGCTATTTTGTTGATGTAATTTGTGGTTTCTCTGCAACTGTATGTCTCTGTCGAGCTTCCGTTGTTGACTGATCTCTCTGCTAATGAATTTCCCTTGTTGACTGCTTTCTATTTGCAAATTAGAGAGATTTACGTACTGTTGCTGATACAATTACTCTTGCAGTTTGTTGTGGTAATTCACTCTTTGGGTGAACCCACGTGAGAATCGGTAGACAAACCAAAAAGAGAAGATACATAACCATTACTTTCAGCTCCAAACTCAAACTCATTGATCATACCAGCAGCATAGCGAAGTGTTATATGCCAACAACCTGGGTAGTTATTTGTACATTTCTGCTAATACCACTGCAGTTAATCGTGATGAAACAATCTATATAGATAGTCTCATGAGATTTCTTGGGTCCAATAGACTGTCGTGTTGGTTGCGAGTGCTTATCACAGCGTTTTTCTCCAAGTAGTTCAAATACCAACATTCTTAACCCTCTAGCAAAGTAATAGTGACTGCAAACATTCTTCTATTTCCTTGTCAACTGCAAACATTTTTCTATAGCCTTTTGCGTCAGAACTTTGAAGCTGAAAACTAGGATGTAACTGGCATTCTGGTACGACTTGGAATTATATTGTATCATTTGATGTCTGAACAACTTAGAAGACTTTGACTCCGTTTACTCGCACATAAGTTAATTGGTTCCGTAGTGAAGGTTCCCCACTAGCCCATTCTTTCTTTTTTTGGGACGAACCACTAGCCCATTCCATACTGCATAATTTTTTGAGCAACCAATCATTGACTTGATGTTTTCCCTTCTGTTGTTATGCCTGTCTCAAGACTCATGGTATCTCCCTTGCAGCTGACACCATCTCTGCAAGCCAATCTCTCTCTGGTGATCAGACCATTGTCTCAGCTGGTGGGAAATTTGAGTTGGGTTTCTTCAGACCAGGTAATACTTCAAATTACTATATAGGCATCTGGTATTACAAGCAAAATGTGTCTGTGCAGACCATAGTGTGGGTGGCCAATAGGGAACAGCCACTCTCTGATAGGTTTTCTTCAAAATTGAGAATCTCATATGGAAATTTGGTACTCATGAACGAGTCCAAACTGGCAGTTTGGTCTACAAATCTGTCCTCTACCACTACCACCTCAGGCTCTGTGGAAGCAGTTCTTTTAGATGATGGAAACCTTGTCTTGAGAGCTGGGTCTAGCTCATCCGACTTTTTATGGCAAAGCTTTGATCATCCAGCCAATACTTGGCTACCAGGAAGTAAACTAGGATTCAACAATGTTACCAAACAAACCCGAATGCTCACTTCATGGAAGAATGATGAGAACCCTGCACCGGGTTTGTTCTCTCTTCAGCTAGACCCAAATGGAAGCAACTCACTTATCATTATGTTGAATAAGTCTAGACAGTATTGGAGCAGTGGATCTTGGGATGATAGTCTTCATACTTTCAGCTCGAGTCCTGAAATGAGCCCCTATAGTATGTTCAACTACAGCCATGTTACAAGCGAAAATGAAAGTTATTTCACCTATTCTGTTTATGACCCCAATGAAACGTCTCGATTACTGCTGCGCTTCTCGGGGCAGGTTTGGCAACTTACAAATCAATCACTGGTTTGGTCTAGACCAAATGTGTATGCTTATTGTGGGGCATTCTCCACGTATGGACAGAATCAGTCCCCTTTCTGTACATGTTTGAGTGGTTTTAAGCCAAAATCGCAGAGGGAGTGGTATTTTTTGCAGGATTATTCTGGTGGGTGTTCGAGAACCACTTTGAATTGTAGGAATGGGACGACAGAAGACCAGTTTATACAAATGCCTAGCATGCCATTGTCTGCATATCAACAGCCGCAAGTAGGAAGTGTTGAGGAATGTGAATCAATCTGTTTAAGTATGTGTGGTTGCACTGCTTATGTTTAGGCAATACTACTGGATGCTACATTTGGACAGGAGATCTCTTGGCAGATGACAATGGAAGAACTTTATACATCAGAATACCAGCAACTGAATCAAATAGAAGTAAGAGGAGAAAGAGGTTCATGCTTGTTGGTTGTCCATTTCATTTGTAATGCCAGCAATGGTCTTCATGATGTTTTTTCTTTCTCATTTTTGCAGGTAATAAGCGGTCCTTGGTGATTGCAATAGTCTCAGCAGTAGCAGGATTTCTTACAATAATTTGTAGCTATTTCTTGTGGAAGAAAACTACAAGGAAGAGAAGGTACTACTGTCGCTCTTATCTCTATCCGATACTAGTGCAGGCACAGTGCTCTAACAACAATAATGAAACAGGAAGCGTGAGAGGAAATACGGTGAGATCACACGTAATGTTGGTGGAAAGAATGATACAGAACTACCAGTGTTTGACTTGAAGAGTATATTAGCTGCTACAGAAGATTTCTCAGTAGCAAATAAGCTGGGTGAGGGAGGATTTGGCCCTGTTTATAAGGTTACAACTCCACTGTCTTGAAGTGTACATGAAACTACATTTTTGCTCACAAATATGATACTTTTGTGTATTCCTTTATAAATTCAAAGCTATATTGAGAAAGAGATAGTTAACCTTGTGTTGCTCTTTGTTCCACTACAGGGTACTTTGCCTGGAAATCAAACAGTTGCCATAAAAATGCTGTCAAAGAAGTCTGGTCAAGGGCATCAAGAGTTCATGAATGAGTTGAAGCTGATAGCCAAGCTCCAACATACCAATCTTGTTAAGCTCTTGGGTTGTTGTATTGAGGAGGAGGAAAGGATACTGATCTACGAGTACATGCCTAACAGAAGTTTGGACAAGTTTTTGTTTGGTATGTTTGCTTCTCTAACTTTGGAGTTTGCTACTTTGATGATAATTGATGTTTATTGACTCTTAACTTTCAGTGTTGGTTGTTCCTCATGTTTTGTTCATCAGATCCATCTGAAAAAACAAAATTGGATTGGAACAGACGCTTAAGAATTATAGAAGGCATTGGTCAAGGACTAGTGTATATCCACAAATACTCAAGATTGAAAGTCATTCATAGGGACCTAAAAGCAAGTAATGTTCTGTTGGATGAAGCAATGAATCCTAAGATCTCAGACTTTGGAATGGCAAGGATATTTGACATAAATCAAACCGAAGCAAATACTAACAGGGTTGTTGGGACATAGTAAGCATATATTAATTATTATTTTTTTTTTAGAAGAGCATATGTTAATTATTACCGCATGAGTTTATTCATGTATTAAACATTAGGGAGTCACTATAACTTTCTTACTTCTCTACCATATTAATGCATGCAGCGGTTACATGTCACCAGAATATGCACGTTATGGCCATTTCTCTGAGAAATCAGATATATTTAGTTTTGGGGTACTACTATTGGAGATTATAAGTGGAAAGAAGAATGCAGCTCTGCATCGTTATGAAAATTCACTAACTCTTGCTGGATGGGTAAGTTGTAGAGACTCTACTTGTCTTTATTTAGAATGAGAAGAGATTCAATTTCCTTTTGTGCTTTGAAAGAAAGTTTCTGCAGTTAACTATTACAACTGTTAGTGGTTAGATGGGTGTATCATTTCCACAAAAAAAGAAAAAAGACGGGTGTATTATACAAGAAAAATTACTTTGAAAATCTCAGTAACCTACTAACCTTAGTATAAGTTCGGTGGCACTACTTTAACTTGAGTTTCAATTTAAGTTTTTAAAGGATATTCTCATATAAGTGAATACTGGATAGTTGCATGATTGATGAGTTATTATTTTGAACCTTAGGCATGGAAACTGTGGAAAAAGGGTAGAGGAATGGAGGTAATTGATGAATCAGTAAGGGAAACATGTCGACCTCATGAAGCTTTAAGGTGTATCCATGTAGGGTTTCTGTGTGTTCAAGAAGACCCAGCTGATCGACCAACAATGTTTTCTGTAGTTCATATGTTGCAAGCTGACCAAAGTGCAACACTTCCACCCTTCAAAGAACCTGCATTTTCAACACACAAGAAGTCCAGTGCCGCTAGTTCTTCTTCTCAAACACCTACAGTTTTTTCGGCCAATCAACTCACCATTAGTATCCTAGAAGGTCGATAGAGGTTCAATGTCAGTGGTCAGTGGTAAATCTGCCAATTATGTCACAAATGTGATTAAGCTTTTAGCTTCAGTGGTAGATCGTTAACTGAGTTGTATTCACCTCAAAATTGTACAAATTAATGTTCAAACAGTTGTTACGACGCGAGAATAGCTTGAGTGGACTTATAATACTATTGGGGCTCATTTCAGGACTCGAGCTGAGAGTATGAAGACTATCATCCCAAGATCCACTGCTCCAATACTGTCTAGACTTATTCAACATAATGATAAGTGAGTTGCTTCCATTTGGGTCTAGCTGAAGAGAGAACAAACCCGGTGCAGGGTTCTCATCATTCTTCCATGAAGTGAGCATTCGGGTTTGTTTGGTAACATTGTTGAATCCTAGTTTACTTCCTGGTAGCCAAGTGTTGGCTGGATGATCAAAGCTTTGCCATAAAAAATCGGATGAGCTAGACCCAGCTCTCAAGACAAGGTTTCCATCATCTAAAAGAACTGCTTCCACAGAGCCTGAGGTGGTAGTGGTAGAGGACAGATTTGTAGACCAAACTGCCATTTTGGACTCGTTCATGAGTACTAAATTTCCATATGAGATTCTCAATTCTGAAGAAAATCTATCAGAGAGTGGCTGTTCCCTATTGGCCACCCACACTATGGCCTGCGCAGACACATTTTGCTTGTAATACTGATAGAAATCATGGGTTATTGGAATTGAAAGAGCACAATTGAAAAGGAATGCAGAAAAGGAAAAACGCAGAGACTTTTATGAATTACATCGTGTATTTCTGATAAATGGAACAATACATTAAGAGTTATTTATAGGGTAGGGATTATAATAGAAAGACTTGTCTACCCTTATAATGCTAACACCCTCCCTCAACCATATGCTTGCTAACTAGCATAATGGTTGGTACAAACAACAATCAAACAAGCAGATCACATGATGTAGATCAAGTTTAGATAACATACCATTCCAAAAACTCAATAACCAAGCATCTCTAAGATCAAGTTGGCTTGTTGGTTGCGGCAACAAATGAGGCAGCATGAAGGAGGACACCAACAGCAGCAGTGCAGCAAACAAACTACGATATGAGGAAAAACTGAAAATTCTTCTTCTTGAACTCTAAATCTCAGAAAATTTTGTTGATATACTGAATGTCTGAAAATTTTGTTGATATCTGACTTTGCATACTAAAAACCTAAAAGGCTGCATCTACTGCATATTGACTACCATTCTGCTACATATTATCAATCATTCCTCTCCAAATTTGACATTCAATCTTCAACATATTCACAATATTCATATACTACTATCAACCCAACAGCCACATATGTCAGCAATAAGCAAATAATATTGTCACCCTCTCCTGACATTAGAACCAGACTGCAATTGCCAACTTCATTCTAGAACAACAGAACAACCAAATTTTGATTCCATCTCTCAAATAGGCAGAACAATCACTCAATCTCAAACATCCAAACCATAATCCATCTTGCTAGGCCAAATCACCAGTCCGAAAACAGACTTAAAACCTGCTTCGTCACCTTTTTCTTCTTTGGTTGACGGCAAACACAACTTTGATATAAAAGAAAATGGAAAACTGACGATATTGAGCATAACAACCAAGACCATAGCAAGAATCCATGAAACAAGACAGAGCTACCCGCTGAGAAAGATTTAACCAAATTTTTCTGTAGATTATTAGAGCAAATTCCTCATCAAATATGGAAGCATCCTCCAAAACAAACACAACTTGCACACAAGCCAAAACATTCAGACCTTAATCTAACCCATCAAGCCAATTCACCAGTCCAAAAACAAATTAAAAAACTGATTCGTCACCTTTTTCTTTTGGTTGACGGCAAACAAATTCTGATAAGAAAAATAAAACTGGAAAACTGATGAATTGAACATAACAGCCTAGATTGGAGAGAGAATCCATGATTCATGTGAAAGAGATGCCGAATCAAAGAGAAATTAACTACCAACATTGCTAAAGAATCTGAAGCTAGCAGAGGTACGCATCTCCCACCCATCTACAAATCTCCATCACTAATTCTCCATCACCTATTTCTACTACTTCTCCCAATCTCATCATATGCACATAGCAAGAAAATAACAGAGGCCATAGATAATACCAGATAGACGACCAACAATATGAGCACGCCGTACAAGGATGAGAACTCCGGCTAGAGAAGAGTGATGGGAAGAGATACCGATGCAGATGAGAATCGAGATGGAAGAGATGAGCTCTGAATCGGAGCCCAAAGATGGTAGAACAACATCTGAAACCCCAAAGCCCCAAATCAGAGTCGCACCAGTATCCAAGAGTAAAGCAGTCGTGTTACTCATTGCAGAAGCAGATACTGATGCTTTAGTTGATCAGATAACATTTCTTGTCTCATCCAATACTACGAGATTTCCATCACCGCAGAGCATACAAACGCCGGGTGAATGAAGTGGGGATTCTCTGTTAGCCACCCAAACTACTTGAGTAGTACTCTTTGGATATGTGATGTACCAAGGAAGTGTTTACTAGAATTCTCAGGACTAAAGAAGCCTAATGCAAAGATTTCAGAGGAAGAAATCAAGGTGTGGTTTGCACTGATAGATTTTCCTGGTACTAGATTGTCTTGGCTGGTACAAAAAGAGAAGCATAACATAACACGACAAAGAACGAGCCACCCCATTCCGGGACAAAGAAACACAAAGAAGAGGAAGAAGAAGAAAAAGCAGTGGAACAGCAAAGGTGAAGTAGTTCAACAATATATAAGGGTACCATCATGAGTTGGTCCCTCCTAGTTGGCAGTGAGAAATAAGATGGTGAATTACCACAACATAACCTATAAGAACGATGCTTCTTGAAAGAACCAAAGCAAGAACACTATGATGGAGCAGTATACTTGAAAGAACTCAACCCATTCTTTGAAAAGGGAAGGTATAATTTATATTGCATGAAAACAATGAACGGTGAATATGGAAAAGGCAGCTTGACTGAGCTTTCAATATAGACAATTAGACGTTACAACAAATGCACCCAAAGTACCAAACTCATTCAAGCTCAGAGAGTTTGAATGACAGGGAGTGTCCATGCAAAAAGGGTTGCTACTTTTGATGACATGAAAACATAACAGAAAGTACCTCACTAAGCAAGAAGAGAATACCTCGTAAAAGAATCAAAGATCGAAAATTTTACCACATTAGTGAAGAGCTAGAGATCCCCTTCTTTTTTTTTAATTTTATTTTATTTTTATTTTTTACTGTGAAGAGAAGTACTGCTGCTTTGCTTGGACTGATTGATATAAACCAAATATCTACTAGCTAGTCTTGTATTTACGCCATCTTTCCAACCGATTGGACCGGATCGGATGACCATGCCGTAAGTGATCAGTAACTCAAGCAATTATAGTGGTTAAGTCCCTAGGATCTTTACTCAGACTTTACGATATAAGCAAAGATAAAAATAAATGAGCACAGAAACAAACACAGCGGAATTATAGTGGTTCAGCTATAATTAGCCTACGTCCACTTTGTGATCTCTCTTGAGAGAATCACTAGCACTATGGAGAATAACAACTTGATTACAAGTACTTATTGAAATCCCTATGCTAATCCCCAACTCCCTGCTAGATCCCTTATCTCTCTATCACTTTTGACTCTCTAGGTTTTCTGTCTCACCCTTAGAGAATCCCCCTGCGGCTCCCTATTATAGGGGCTGCTGATACAATAAGATTTTTAGGACTCCTAAACCTAGCAGACAAAATCCTAACAGATCTTGAAAGATTACTTTCCTAAAACTTATAGAAAATCCTCTTTCCTTTCTAGACCAAGATTTTCCTGCTGAATCCTTAATTTCCAAATCATATCAACGAGTAAAAAACTAAAATGGCAAGTTCTAAGTCAAGCCAGCCTAGTAAAAGAAACAATTCAAATCCCAGCAGCTATAGGCTATCAATAAAGTCACCAGACCATATCAAACATCTCGCAGTAAGCATACGCTGTGCAGGAACAGCTCTGATGGCATTGAGACCCACACTCCCTCATATATACTCTTTTATTGTCTAAGAGATCGAGCATCATCATCCGGTAGTTTCAACCCTTCAAACTATGAATTAAAACCTTTCTGATCAGTTATCACATGTCAGTGGTTTTTAGCATAAAAATCACATTTGTGAACCGGCTCCCTCCGCCCTGCAAAGTTCAGATGTTATACAGTAAACCAGCCATTGCTGCAGCACAGTCTGCTCTGTTGAATCCAGCAAGGCCCTCAATTTTACTGGACTAACGACGCCACGACACCACTAAGTAAGATAGTTCTCATCATTATCAACCCCATTATCAAAGTTGCAAGTGTGGAAGTCATCCAAAAGTTTGTTTTCGTCTCCTTACACAAAGAAGGTACCCACTTCTCCAATATGGAGCATTCTAAGCCTGCCCCGGTAGTCAGTGAAAGTTGATATACAAGAACTGTGTCTCACCGTCACTCAATTTATACTAAGCATTATATATCATCAAAAGAATCTGAATTTCATAAGTAATATTTCAAAACCCAGTTATCAGTGACAGATATTATATAGGTGGGGAGGAGAATGGGTTCAAGGTTATAAACTAATCAGGGGCCACGTAATAGCTACAAGATGGAGAAAATCCCCAACAAAATGTCCATTGATTTCATCAAATCCTAAGAAAATAATTTGATAGGAGGACTACTAGTAATGGCGTACCTGAGATACTAGCAATTTGATAGAACACGACACTGACCGGAGAGCTAAAACACTAATACCGGCCCTATGTCCATACACTTTGATTTATTTTCTTCCAGAGGAGCAGAGGACATACACTAGCACATAAAAGTCAGTATTGCCCCCACGATCCAATATATTTACGGTTTTGTATCCAACGCGGATCTCGCCGTTTTCCTCTGTATCCGAGAACACATTCTTAACCTTCAAGGCGCAGGGAACGGAAATGGCCCATATACGCTTGTCTGATACGGCCGGATACATATCCGTAAATAAATTATATCTTAGGGGCAAAATGACTTTTCCTCCCTAGTGTTTAGCATTTATGAAAAGAGCGCAACAACGACCAGAGCTCTCTCAGTCTCACTCACTAGTTGGGAAGCCGCCATGGCAGCAGAGACAAGGCTGAAGACGTGACGATTCCGGCGGCAGCTGCGCGTTGCCGTCGCTGCCACCTTCAACGACGAAGATCTGAGGTACCCACGTATCTTCAAACTAGACCCTGAAATTTGCTTCCTTTATGATTTTGGTGAATTGGGTTTTGATCTGGTTTTTAGTTTTAGAATGGGCTTATTTATGTGTTGGGGTTTTGTCATTGATGCATTTGTGTAGTGGGTCAGTGTTTAAGCTGAAAAGATTGGTGCTTTTTGTTGAACTTTGTTGAGTAGTGCTGATTGTTAATAACACAAGCTACTAGAATCTAGAATTTGCTTATGCAGGTGTTGTTGTGCATCAGTTAGTAGCATTAGAGTGAAGAGGATTGAACTTCAACTGAAGCTCGATAGCACTGCATGCACAGAGTGCCATGTGTGATCGGCCTAAAACTTATAGACAAAGCTGCATCGGGCTTTCCAAATGAAAATGAATCTAAT
>NC_020493.1:2032244-2068146 GCF_000184155.1 Fragaria vesca subsp. vesca | reverse complement strand
ATGTTCGTTTTCATCCCAAGATCCACTTGTCCAATACTGTTTAGACCTATTCCACTTTATGATATATGAGTTGCTTGTTGGGTCTACCTCAAGTGAGAATTGACCCGGTGAAGGATCCTCTGAATTTTTCCATGAAATAAGCATCTGGCTTTGTTTGGTAACTCTGTTGAATCCCAATTTACTTCCTGGTAGAAAAGTATGGGATGGATGATCAAAACTTTGCCATAAAGGGTGGGAGGAACCAGACTCGGGTCTTAAGACAAAGTTTCCATCATCTAAAAGAACAGCTTGTATAGAAGTGCCTAAGGTGATGTTGGAGGCCACATTTGTAGACCAAATTGGAGTGTTGGACTCATCAAAGAGTACTAAATTACCATCTGAGATCTTCAATAATGAGGAAAATATATCAAAGACTGGTTGTTCCCTATTTGCCACCCAGACTATGGTTTTCTGTGATACTTGCTTGTACCACATGCCTATGTAGAAGTTTGAAACATTACCTGGTTGGAAAAAACCCAATTCAAAAACCCCACCTGCTGAAACAATGGTTTGATCACCAGAAAGAGATTGGCTTGTAGTGATGGAGTCAGCTGCAAGGGAGATAGAAGAAGTGAGATATAGGCACAAGAAGAAAAGGGAAAGCATTGGGTTGCTCTTGGTATCCATGGATTGGCAGGTTTAGGGTTTCAACTCATTGGCTGCAGAAGAACTTCCCAGACAAGCTGGATTATGAAATGCTCAAGTTCACCATAAGTCAAAGCATAGCTTTCTGAGGTAACCTTCTGCAAGCACATCTGTTATCCAGTAGGGATCAAAGCTAAGACTTTCAACAACAGGATATTTTACATTACAATTATGAATATCATATTGAACAACGTAACCATTTGTGCATAATGTAACATTTGCCACTGACCTGGGGAGCAGGTGATACAAGGTGTAGTCACATATGGCACAATGACTTGCTCAGGTATTCACTCATGCAAATATTTTTAAAAGACGGATCAATATTGTTTAATCCTCTATTTTAAGCAAAACTACTGAGAAATTAACAATATGGTTATACAAGTTTAATGTGGCCTAGACTATTTCAGCTCTGCTCCTGCTTTTGTATCTTCTGTTTGTCTTTGGCATGTTGGTTTTCATGGACCTCTCAGTGAGATCACTGAGATGATAGAAACCAGTTACATTTATTCATAATTATTGTAATCATACAGAGACTGAGAGAAAGACAGAATGTTAGGCTCTCTAGGCATTCTGGAAGGCACAATGCTTCCTGTTTCCCCCTTGGCAAAATTGCTCCCAGAGAGCCTAAAGCCACCTGATTGATTTGCCTTGTACATGTATTGAGGTGTGTTACAGAGAAAAAACAGTGGCTATATGTACCTTCCTTTTGCCAAAGTTTTTATCCATGCATAGTATGAAACAGGGATTTTAACTAATCCTGCTGTTGTGATATGTCATTATTTGGGTATACCACATGAGAATCCATAGACAAACCAAAAAGATACAGAACCATTACTTTCAGGAGCAAACTCATCGAGCATACCAGCAGCATAGCGAAGTGTTATATGCCAACGACTTATGTAGATATGTATACAATTCCGGTTATGCTCTACCACTGCAGCTAATCGTCATAAAACAATCTATATAGATAGTCTCATGAGATATCTTGGGTCCAATTGTCTGTGGAGTTGATTATGAGTACTTATCACAGCGTTTTTCAAGTAGTTCAGATGCAAACATTATTGAACCTCTATCTACCCTCTGGCAAAGTAATAGTCACTGCATTGTTGGAAAGCATTGTAGATGCTGGAGAAGAGTCAACAGGACTAGAATACATATGTGCTGAAAACCCAGGTTCTTTAACAGGTTGTAGGGAGGTAGCTTCATTACCCTGTAGCATATGAATTACAGATGACATTGGTGGTCGATCAGCTGGAGCTTCCTGAACACACAAAAGCCCTACATGGATACACCTCATTGCTTCATGAGTTCGGCATGTTTCCCTTACTGATGCATCGATCACCTCCATTCCTCTGCCTCCTCTCCATAACTCCCAGGCCTAAGCAGAGTGAAGTCATCAATCTTGCTAGATAAGGACATTCACTTGTTTGTATCTAAAGCTATAGCAACTAAGTGAGCATACAAGCTATGATCTCTACTAACCCATCCAGAAAGCGTTAGTGAATGTTCTAAACGATAAAAAGAAGAGTTTTTCTTTCCAGAAACAATCTCTAGTAGCAAAACGCCAAAGCTAAATGCATCTGATTTCTTAGAGAAATGACCGTATAGAGCATACTCTGGTGACATGTAGCCGTTGCAAGAAAAGTAGAGGTCAGGTTAGGAGTAGTAATGATCGCATAAGGTTTAGTATAGGACTTAAATATATCATGCATAATGTATGCTTACTATGTCCGAACAACCCTGTTCGTATTTGCTTCAGTTTGAATCATTTGGAAAATCTTTGCCATTCCAAAGTCTGATATCTTAAGGTTCATTGCTTCATCCAATAGAACATTACTTGCTTTCAGATCCCTGTGAATAATTTTCAATCTAGAGTACTTGTGGATATAAAGGACTCCTTGAGCTATACCTTCTATGATTCGAAATCGTATACTCCAATCCAATTTCGTACTTTCAAAAGGATCTGATTAGAACAATGAACAATGAAACAGAACAATTAACGATCAAAATTATTATGTCTCACAAATCAACAACTTAAAGAATCATAAAAGGTATGAATTTACCAAACAAAAATTTGTCCAAACTTCGATTAGGCATGTACTCATAAATCAGTATCATTTCTTCCTCTTCAACACAGCAACCCAAGAGCCTAACAAGATTGGTATGTTGGAGTTTGGCTATAAGCTGCAACTCATTCATGAATTCTTCTTGTCCTTGCCCGGACTTTTTGATAGCCTTTTCATGGCTACTTCTTGATTCACTGGCAAAATACCCTGCAGTAGAAGAAAAACCAAGCCAGAGAATTTTTGAACAAATAAAAAAGGAAATAACCATTCTTGATGAAAAGCAATGTAGTTGTTGGTACTTGGTTACTACTCAGTAGTTGGAAGTTTCACCTTATAAACAGGGCCAAATCCTCCCTCTCCAAGCTTATTAGATTCAGTAAAGTTGTTTGTAGCAGCTAATATACTCTTCAAACTAAAGAGGGGAAGTTCAATATCATTGTGTCCACTTCCAGCATTACCACTCCTTATAGTCTCACTATTCTCCCTGCATCATTATTATGGTTAAACCGTAGTTTATTTGTTTGTTGGATTACCTCAATCCATATGCTTAAATATGCAAGTTATATAGAGTGATAGAATTACCTTCCCTTTCCCCAAGTTTTCTTCCACATGAAATAGCCAAAAGTTACTATGATCAACCCTGCTGTTGCTGTGACTGCTACAATTACAAAGGACCTCCTCAAGGAATTAACATGATGACTCCTGCAGATGAAAGAAAAGAATCCAGTTTACCAACAAAATTGATGACTATGAGTGAGTTGCTTTAAATCAAACATACCTTGCTGTAGGCTATGAATGCGAAGATAAATATTTTGGCCAAGAGTTTGATTCTCTACAACATCCATTAAGTCACCAAACCATGACAAGCATTTCCCAGCACTACTTCCCTCGGTTGAATTAACATGAGCAAAAGCTGTACAAGAACAGTTCTGATTACACTGAGTTTTACACTCACTGATACTCCTATTGTCTAACAGCACAGAATGATCAGGTAGTTTCAACCTTTCAAACTTTGCATAGTAGCCTTCTGTTTGATTATTACATATCAATTGCGTTTCCCTAACACAGCCACCTGACCAGTCCCCCATAGCCCATTGTTTCTGAAACTTGGGTCTAAAACCTGTCAAACACTTGCATGGTGATGAGAGGGTAAGGCTTTCATTTTTGTGACAGGATCCATAGGGACCGCAACGAGCATAAAAATCGCAGTTATCAACAGGCAGCTTCCACCATGAAAACCATGTTTTGCTGTAATCCAACCATAGCAGCACCTCATCCTGCCATTTGGATTCAACTTGACCCTCATCTTTACTGAGCTATCTGAAACACCATAAGTGAAATAGACCTCATCAGCATCAAAGTTGTAAATGAGGAAATAGGCAGTTCCATTTGTCGGTGGAGCATTTTCACCATCAACAGCAAAGGCTGTGTTGGTCTGCTTGCCAATGTATAAAGTACTCCTCACATATGGTGCATTTTCCTTCCAAATAAAAAGCTGTCCAGGACCTGTAGGATCTATGCCTAAGGTGAACTTTCCGAATCAAGCTCTATGTGTTTAGTGCGGGCATGAAACACAGGGTTAGAGGCCATGTAAGTGGTGCTAATATTGTCACAGTAAAGCAAAACAGGAAACTGAATCTTAGCACCAAGCTCATATAACAAAAAACCTAACCATGTAGTTTCAGCACTTGCATGAGCTAGAGAACGATACTCAGACTCGGTACTTGAACGAGCAATTGTTGGTTGCTTTTTGGAGCACCAAGATATCAGATTTGAGCCAAGGTAAATAAAGTAACCAGAAGTAGAACGACGTGAATCAGGACAACCAGCCCAATCAGCATCAGAGTAAGCAGATAGATGCACAGGTTGACGCTGAGGTGAAAAGAAGAGGCCATGAGCTAGAGTACCTTTGATGTATCGAAGGATGCGCTTGACAGCCACAAGATGAGGTTGTTGCGGCTGACTCATATATTGAGAGACAGAGTTCACCGCAAAAGCAATATCTAGCCGAGTGATAGTGAGATACTGTAATGAGCCCACCAACTCTCTGAAAGTTGTAGGATTCTGAAGCAAGACACCATCATGAGCAGTGAGCAAAGATTTGGCAGACATAGGAGTACTGACCGGTTTACTAAGCAAGAGGTCATGCTTCTGAAGAAGGTCATAGGCATATTTAAGCTGATTAATATGAAGGCCATTAGAATGAGAGACCACTTGCAGACCAAGAAAGAAATGCAGAGGTCCAAGATCCTTCCTTAATGTCAAAACCACGACTCAAAGAGTCAATGAAACGCTGAAGAAGACCTGAATCACTGCCCGTCAACACAATATCATCGACATATAGCAAGAAATATATCATTTGAGATCCATGTCGAAAATAAATAATGAAGAATCTGCCAAGCTTTGGACACAACCAACAGAGAGGAGAAAAGACCTCATCCGGTGAAACCAAGCACGAGGGGCTTGTTTCAAACCATATAGAGCTTTATGAAGTTTGCACACATAGTTCGGCCGAGAGGAATCAATAAACCCAGGAGGTTGAGACATGTACACATCCTCATTGAGATAACCATGGAGAAGGCATTCTTGACATCTAATTGTCGAAGAGGCCATCCTCTTGACACAGCGAGACTAATCACAGTTCTAATAGTGGCTGGCTTAATAACAGGACTGAAAGTTTCGGCATAGTCAATACCTGGTTGTTGATGAAAGCCCTTTGCCACAAGGCGTGCCTTGTAGCGTTCAATTGTTCCATCAGGATTGCGTTTCACAGGAAATACCCATTTGCAGCCCACAGTATTCTGGGAGGGAGAAGGCGGGACCAAGGACCACATCTGATTCTTCAACAGGGCATTGACTTCTTCTGTCATAGCAGCACGCCAGTGTTCGTGCTTAGAGGCTTCAGAGTAACAAGTGGGCTCACTAGCTTCAATTGTAGTGATTAGAGCTTTGGGAATGGGATAGCGCACCGTACCATCGATCCAGACTTTTGGTTTCGTGATGCCATCACGGAGTCGTGTCGTCATACCCGGAGGATGAGGATGGATCGCCGGAGGCGGAGCGGCAGGAGTAACCAAAATGGGTGGTTGTTGCAGAGAGGCCATCGATGTTGGAGATGACTGAGAAGCAGCCAATTGATCCCGTGGAGGCTCAGAGGAGACCTGGTGGGCCGGCGGATGGTCAGAGAAGACCGGAGAAGAGGCCGGAGGTTATGGGATTGATGGCGAAGCTGTAGAAGGCGGTGCAACGCCGAGTGGTCTGGGTTCGGCATCGGGCTCGGCGGGCAGAGCAGAGGAAGAAGGGGGTGCTGTGGGCGATGTTGGCGCTGTGGAGGGGACTCTGGAGGTGTGACGTTAATCGGCGCATCTTGGGGAGAGGACTGAGGCGCCGCCGTCGATTGGAGAGGACGACGACGACTGTACTGGAAAAGAGGGACAACGGGCAGCGCTGGCGGAGATGAAGGCTGGGGATCGGAGCGGCCGGCGGTGGTGGGTAGGGACGGAGACCGGGATGATGATGAAGGAGACGGCAGCGTGGGAGGAAGTGCGTTCTGGAATGGTTCTGTGGAATTTGGTAACGTCATGCCTGTTTCTGAATTAGAAGTTGGTTCGGTTGGGCCTGTGTCAGATGGGAATGACAATGGGCTCGGCAGATGGGTCTGCGGAGGTGAATTAAAATTTTGGGTGATGCCAAATGAGGATGGGGAATACTCGAGACAAGGGGCTGCTACCTTTTGCTTTCTTTACTCGTTCGTTGAGCTCCTAGCTTTGCTTCTGTCGGCCGGATTGGTTACGCTGCAATGGGCTCTGCAGTTGGGCCTGTGGAGATGCTATTGGGCTCGGACTAGATAAAAGTATAAATTCGAAAGAATCACCATTGGAATGTACATGCAAATCTTTATAAGGAAAATGAATGGAAGAATAGGAAGGAGGAGTGCCATAAAGGCGAGTGTGAGGTGTTTCCCAATTGAGTGTTTGGCTAGGAAGGAGATTAATTAGATAGACAAAGGTGGTGACGGCTGCACAACCCAAAGATTTTGAGGGATGTCAGATGTAAGGAGCAAGATACGGGCCACTGTAGCAATATGACGATGCTTTCTTTCAACAAGTCCATTTTGTTGTGGGGTGTGGGGACAAGAGAAGCGTTGTTGGATGCCCAAGGACGCACAATAGTGTGAGAATGCTCGATTGACATATTATGTTCCGTTGTCGCTTTAGAGATATTTAACCGAGCTATTAAAAATATTTCGAATCATAGCAACTAAGGTTTGAAAATGTGTGAGGACTTCATTTTTTCGACACATTAGGTAGATCCAAGTATACCGAGAGTACTCATCTGTAAAGAGCACGTAATACTTGAAGCCAGTGAAAGATAAAATTGGGGCCTGCCACACATCACTATGAATGATATCGGAAAAGGGAAGAAGCAAAATTATGATGAGATGGAAAAGGTAGTTGGTGTGCTTTTCCAAGTGCACAATTTTTGCAAAAGGAATTGAAAAAGAGTTTGGATCCAATAGAAGAGCCTAAACGAGCAAGAACAGAAGAGGAAGGATGACCTAAGCGATTATGCCAAAGAGACGAGTGAACAATAGATAATGCTTGGGGAACGGTGGATTGGGAAGACAAACGAAGCGGATAAAGACCATCTTGACAGGGGCTCTGAAATAAGAGACGACCAATTCGTAAGCAATAAATTTGATAATAATCAAGAGCAAACAGGAAGAAGACAAGATTGTCTTTTGTAAAACAAGCAACAGAAAGAAGATTTTTACGAATAGAAGGAATATGAAAGACATTACGTACGTAAAGAAAAATTAGAGGAGCCTAAGGAAAAAGGAAGGGTGCCAATATGAGATATTGGCATAGAACTACCGTCACCCATAAAGACATTACGAGAACCATCAAAGAGTTGAATGTTTTGAAGAGGCATCGCAGTCATGTGATGTGTAGCGTCAGTATCGGGATACCAATTCGGATCACGAGATAAGTGAGAGGAGTGCGCCCCAACCAAAGGAGGATAAGTGAGGGGTGACAATTGTTGCGTCATCGGGGAAAGAGTTCCTTGTGATAGTGGACTCATGTCATTGCACCATTGCTGATATCTATGGTGTTGTCGCCCATCAAATGAAATGAGGAAATTGTTTGCAGCCATGGAAAATAATTCTATGAGCTCGAGATGAGGAAAGAGATGTTGGTGGAAAGAAAAAGGAAGACATAGAAAGAAACGAATCACAGGTAAGGATCACAGGAAAACAATTTAAACTGAGAAGAAATCAAGGAGAGTAGAGGAAGAGACGACACAATGAAAAAGAGAGAATCACGTACAGGTAAGGATCTAGAGGCTAACTGATACTATCCAAAACCAATTGGCAATAGATGGAGTGGCCCAAACCCTTATAAACCCACAAGCAATGTCTCATATTCCCGATGTGAGATTGATATCTCAACACGGCCTCACATGTGTGGCGAATTTTCAAGTTTAACACGTGAACAACTATTTGGGTGACATGGAGTTTGTGTGGCCATTAGGCTTCACACGTGAACGTGGGTAACCCGCTCTGATACCATGTTGAAATGTATTTTTTTATTGAATATGTTGTTACAAGCTTTACAGTAATATATACAACTATAGCTGATGTCTAGCAGATCTACAAATCCCATTAATCAAGCTAGCTATTAATCTAAAAGATAACATTTTACATAAATCACTCTAGCTATTGAATAACATTAACCGTTGAGGATTCTGTGAGTTGGAAGAGTAACAGCCTAATCATAGCCTGATTTGAGTAACAGTTACCATCCAGGAGGTGCAAGTTTTACTGAACCGTAAACACAGCTACCGTGCAAGCATCGCACTACGAGCGATTAGTGAGATCTGGCTTACAATCAATGTCAATTGACTCAAGCGCAGCGGTCTGGTTAAGCTTAGAGACCCAATCTTGGGAAGACTTAATATGAGCACAACCATTGGGGTTGGTGACATATTGTTTAGGGTTAAAACAATAAGACACAACATTTGAAGGGAGGGAGAGAGAGGAGATGTTGGACTGTAAAGGTCTTACAGGGGGGTGAATAGGCCTTTTTTGAATTTTCGTTGACTTCTGTATCCGAGGATAACAATGACTTGTGCTATCCCAGATTCATAGGATACGAGTTTGCAGAAAGAAAATTGCAGCAAATAAAGAAACAACACAATGATATTTTTTACTCACAGAAACCTTGAATGCAGAAAGAAAAACTGCGTGTCTCTAACTCTTGAGAGACAAAAACTTTCCATTAAGTTGAAGTAACTCTTTACAAGAATAATAGTTTTAGTGATACACTACCACAGTGTTATCCTTCCTAGTCCCGAACTAGTCTAGACCTATTCCCTATCTTGTTTCTAAGCTCTTACAACATGGAACACTTTTAGAAGCCTTATTCGTGAATTCAGCTAACCACTAGTTGATTCAACCTTGAACGCTTCTTAGGTTGGTTGCACTACACATCCCTCATGGTATGCAACATGATATGAGTTAATGAAAGAAGTTTTGAGTTCAAGCTCTAAGGTTTACAGTCACGAAGAAGACTTAGAGCAGCATGAACAATGCAAGCTAAAACTAGACTCAACAAAGAAAACACAATAAGGTAGTTTTCAACAACCATTGAGCAAAGCCAAAGCTATAAGTATATATAGGCAGACAAGGCATCAAAGATGATGCAAGCTAACCTCAACATGTTTCAGAAAGGTTTGGACAGAAGTGTTTGGCTCCCATACTGAAAGTGATGTGTCCAAACAGAGATGACATAAACAATCTCAATAAGACAAACAAACCTTTCCTAAAACATAAACGATTCAAAACAGGGAGCAAAGAGGTTTCAAACCCTCTTACTCAGTCCATTAGTGGACCTTGACACAGCCGATAGCAACTGGTCTTTGAACCATACAGGGACCAGCTATACATAGGATAACGTATCATGAAATCCCAGCTGGAGCCTTGAGCATCAAACCATTTGGTCACGGGTTGGCATAACAAAAGATCTCAGCCCTTTGACTGGTTTGAGCGCTAAGGCACTTCCCACAAACTCAGTTGTCCTTTTGAATTTAAAAGACCTATTAAACTAATATAACAAACTTTGAAACTCAGGACAGCAAAAGACTTAGTACTAGGATAGCAAGCGAAGCTGCTAACCTCTGTGAAAAACAGTGATATGCAGATGCATGTTTTACCTGAAACCATAAGGGATATTAGAGCCACTTGTTCTTGATCAGACAACAGCATCTCAAGGTGTTTTGCAGGATAAAAGGATTGTCAACTATCCTTATACCTTCAGACTGGAAGCTTTGGAAGCAAGTAATTGAGGTGTTTGTGTTGGGGAGTAGAAAAAGAGCTTTGAGGAATTGGGCTAGGCCAATCCCAAGGACAGAAGTAAGGGTTTGGCAACATGGTATCTTGGGGTTGTCGATTCCAGGGATTTTGGGAGGGGCTTGGAAGTTTTTGCATGATGAAGAATTGAAGGGGACTCTAAGGACATGGCTGAAATCTATGGGGCATGTTGTTGTGTTGGTTGAACTTTGAGATTGGGTGGTAGGGAGAGCAAGCAGTGAGAGAAACACCAACAAAACCCGAGCTAGTTTCATCATTTGATTTAAGTAGAGAGGAACTACTAAACTCGGGTATTGCCAAGATCCCATTTCCACAATATGTTGTCTGCAAACACACCTTAAAATTGTGCAGTTCCATACTGTTGAATTCTTCAGTCAGGTCTACCTGCAATGGCTAAAAAGTGAAAAAGTGCTCAAACTTTCTAAATCACATCTATGGCTTCTGAGACTTCTTAATTCTTTCTTTTTTCATCATGCGAGGAAGAACCAAGAAATATAACTGGTTCAACCATGCAATATGATATTATCTTTGATCATTTGACTGGACTACAATATAGTGTGCTTGTCATTCTGTATAGTCACATCTTGACTGGTTCTATCTTGTACTCTCTTTGTCTATTCGTTTTAATATCCTGGTCGATTTCTGGCAATGGGATGTGGTATGATATCTTATTGGGGGCTCGGGCTTGTGCTTTTTTATGTTCGATCTTCTTTGGATGATTTTTGTTAGGGGTTAGAGGTTCGCTTGATTATCATTTTGTGTGAGGAGAGTATGATTTTTGTGCTCTGAGTGATGGCATTTTCTAACAGCCTTAACGGGCATGTTATCATTACAGTGCCTGCTGGATTTCATATCAGATGATCTTTCAAGTGAAAAAAAAAAAAAAAAAAAAACCGGAAGAACATTGATAACAGAACAACCAATCGCCAACATAGAAATGTCGTGAACGGCGAATGCTTCTTTCCCACCTTTCAAATCAGTATAGATGAAGTTTCTGCAAGCGAAAGCGCGGAACACAAAATAGGAAATGTGGACACAGGACACAAAAATTATATGGCCTAATTAAGCATGAGGAATGCAACTAGTATCATACAATGGCCTTCTTCTTTTTTATCTTTTCCTTAATGATACGTATTTGAATGCTAGTACAGTAATACTGCTGAAGCTCTATCGAGGTTCTGGCAAAGTAATAGTGACTACATTTTTGGAATAAATGGTAACAGGACTTGAATTCCTACTTGTTGAAAAAGCAGGTTCTTTGGAGGGTGGAAGTGATGTACCTTCTTCAGCCTCGAGCATATGAATCACTAATGACATTGTTGGTCGATCAGCTGGAGATTCTTGAACACACAAAAGCCCGACATGGATGCACCTCAAAGCTTCATGAATCTGGCATGTTTCCCTCACTGATGCGTCAATTACCTCTACTCCACTACCTTCTTTGCATAATTCCCATATCTGATATGTACACATGTAGAACAATTAGTCGTCCTCTTGCATTCTGATTCACTTTATGTTTAAAATGTCTGAACTGATATGCAAGGCTTCAAAACACTAGCTAGAAACAAACAAGAATTTCTTGTACTTACCCATTGAGCAAGCGTTAGTGAATTTTCGCAATGATAAAACAAAGCATTCTTCTTTCCACTTATAATCTCTAACAACAATATTCCGAAACTAAATACATCCAATTTCTCAGAAAAATAACCATATAGAGCATACTCAGGTGACATGTAGCCGCTGCAAAGAGAATGGAGAGAATGAACAACAATATCGATTATGGAAGTTTAAATAATTGAACTTATTGGATATTTACTATGTCCCAACAACCTTGTTGGTATTTGCTTCAATTTGATTTATATCAAAAATCCTCGCCATTCCAAAGTCTGATACTTTGGGATTCATTGTTCCATCCAACAGAACATTACTTGCTTTTAGATCTCTGTGAATGATTTTCAATCTAGAGTATTTGTGAATATATAGTACTCCTTGAGCAATACCTTGTATAATTCGAAAGCGTGTACCCCAATCCAACTTTGTCTTTTCACAAGGATCTAATTGCACAAATCATAAGGGAAAACTTTAATTCCTTTGTTCACTTTTGCCTATCCTGTACCACATTTGGTATGTAATATGGTTTAAACTGCGTGGTATGTAATACGGTTCAAACTGCGTGGTATGTCATATGATTCAAACTGCGTTACATACCAAAAGTTGTACAAGATAAGGAAATCAAAGAAATTCAAACCTCATGTTTTTTTTTTTTTATTCAACATGAGCTAGGTAGAGCAAGTGCTCTCCAACTCAAATTAAAGAAATTCAAACTTGATGTCACAATGTCAAAAGTTGAATCTGCGAAGTCATAAGCATACCTACCAAACAAAAATTTGTCCAAACTTCGATTAGGCATGTACTCGTAGATCAATATGAGTTCATCTTCTTCCATACAGCAACCCAAGAGACGAGCAAGATTGGTATGTTGGAGGTTGGCTATAAGTTTCAACTCATTCATGAACTCATGATGTCCTTGCCCAGACTTCTTTGATAGCCTCTTTATGGCCACTGCTTCTTGATTTTCCGGCAAAATTCCCTGTATATAGTGGCAAAGAGAACAAAACCTTAACCTCAAAATCAACTAATTTGGAACTAACAAGGAAAAGTACCAAAATGAAGAAGAATGTACTTGCATGAAGATCATATTAAAGAAGCGTCACCTTATAAACAGGGCCAAATCCTCCCTCTCCAAGTTTATTTCCTTCAGAGAAGTTGTTTGTAGCAGCTAATATACTCCTCAAACTGAAGAGTGGTAGTTCTGTATCATTCTTCCCACCTCCTGCAGTAACCTTACTTGTATTCCCACTCACTCTTGATATCCTCCCTGTTTCAGTATTTTTGTCAGAATATTATTCGTAACGATTACAAGGATCCATGTCCTGCACATAAGGGAGAAGTGCATGCTGCATACCAAATTTTTTCTTCCATAAGAAATAGCCAAAAGTTATTGTAAGAAATCCAAATGCTGCAGAGACTATTGCAATTACAAGGGTCCGCTTCAAGGAATTAGCAGAAAGTCCAGTTTTGCCTACAAAACAGAGTAACAGACAAAGATTAGATGGTTGACTTTTAATAAAGGCAGCTACAAGTTCTGGCAATGCATGAGTTTAATTATAACTTCACAGTGTGTTAAGGATTTCTCTTCACACATCCGAAAAGAAAATAACAAAAAAACGAACTATATACCTAATTCAGAGCCGTGAACACGAATATAGACATCATGTGCATCAATATTGTAATTCTCAACTAGATCCAGTAATTCGCCAAACCATGCCAAACAAGTCCCTGTACTTCCATCTGTCCCATTAACATAAGCATAAGCTGTGCAAGAACAGTTCTGCCGACATTCAGATTCACACTCGCTCATACTCCTATTGTTTAACAAAACAGAATAATCCGGCAGATTCACCATTTCAAGCTTTGAGAAATTGCCTTTTATGCCGCTACCACATGTCAACACATTTTCCCTAACACAGCCACCGGACCAATCCCCCACTGCCGATTGGTTAGGAAACTTGGCTTTGAAGCCAGTCAAACACTTGCATGGTGATGAGGTTAGGTATTCACCTCTACGACAGGAACTATTGGGACCGCAACGAGCATAAAAATCACAGTTATCACCTGGTGAAGTCCCCAGGTCCAGCCACTTTTTACCAGTATCCTGCCACAGCAGCAGATTAAATTGCCCTGACGGACTCAACCAGACCCTCAATTTTATTGAGCTATCCGAGACACTATAAGAAAGATAAACGTCATCAACATCAAAGTTATAAGACAGGAAAAACGCAGTTCCACTTGTATTTTGAAACACTGTTCGTGTATCCTTGCCGACAAACATGGAACTTCTCCAATACCGAGTAGTTTTGTTCCAAATAAAGCACTGAACTTGTCCTTTAGGATCTATGCCGAATGTGAACCTTCCTGGTTGTGGATCATCAAGCGCTGCCCAGGATGTTAGGCGCCTTCGTTGGCCAGACGTTTTGTTCAGGCTAATCTTAATGCCGGGCAACATAGTATCAGAGGGATGATCGAAGCTCTGCCAAAATGTGTCTTCTCCAAAGCTCAGAACAAGGTTTCCGGAATCCGCTAGTAGTCCAGTTGTGTGATTCATTGCAGAAGCAGATATTGAAGCATTAGTTGACCAGACAGGGTTTCTAGTATCATCCAACACCACAAGGTTTCCATCGCTGCTGAGCATAAACAAACCTGGAGAATCAAGCGGAGATTCTCTGTTAGCAATCCATACTAGTGCAGTATTTGGGAACGTGTTGAATCGTATACCAAGGAAGTATTTAGTTGAATTCTCAGGATTGAAGAAGCCTAATGAAAAGGTCCCAAGGGAAGATTCCAAAGTGTGGTTACCAGTGATGTACTGTCCTGGTACTATTTTGTCTTGGCAGGTACAGAATGACAGGATATAAGATAAGAGCAGTGTTACAAGGGAACACAAGAGCCACCCCATTCAGAAACAGACTGACAGGGGAAGAAGAGCTGGGAAAAGAAGGTTCATATGCCTTGGGCTACAAGGTAACCAGAATATATTGTACTCATTGAAGCTAGCTAGTATAAGTTTACAGATTAGACTAGAAAGTATATCGGCCACTGATAAGTGCAACAACCCAGAAACTGAGCAACCACAAAAATTCCAGAAAACATTGAAACTGAGGAACAAATTAAACCAAAATGGTATACTCATGAATGATGAATAACAACATTATTAATTATTTCAAACCAAGAGATTACAGAATAGTGCATGAAAAGATAGAGGAGATAATTATTTACGATATCCAATTGTTTAAGCAAGATTATAAAACGAGTCGTGAGGACTTGTATTAGTCCATAATGGCATGCAGACTACATTATTAATTATTTCAACTGAGAGATTACAGTTAATTAAGGCCTCTTTTTCCTTTTTGTTGAATAACTCTTTCTGTAAACAATATTTTTTTATTTTTTTCCACTTCTGGAAAACCAAGATATATAAGTCATTCCCCAAGACTATTATCGTTCATCCATATGAATATTCTTTTGTGAATAATTGCATTGCTCAACTAAAGCCGTTTACCAAATATGTTATTTTAGTAAAGGCTTACAAGCAGAAGACCCATTTTTATAAACGATGTGAAATCCACACACCCCAAATTGAAATCCACACACTTTTTTTCTTTTTTTTGGTTAACACATTCATAAAAAGACAAAATTTAAGTCACTAAAAAAAAGTTCAAGTTACAAAAAAAGGAAAAAATGTGTGTGAATTTTAATATGAGGTGTATAGATTTCACAACTTTTTATAAAGCTCACAATGTCAATCATGAAAAATAAACCATGCCACCTAATTTTCGGACAATAGTAAACTAGTCGCCTATCCAGCCCATCCAAACCAGCCAATCTTTTCAGCCCAAACAATCCAGCCTTGAACTCCGGCCCAAGTCAGAAAACCTCTCAGGCTCTCATGCTGTTGCGCTGCCACCATCAACACCCGTGGCCGAAGCCCAGCGCAGGCTTCCCCGCTGACACAACGCGAGTACCTGGCGCACCCGACCCGCGACCATGGCCGCCTTTGCTTACTCAAGATTCCGGCCAGAGGTTAACAAGAGCCACTCTCCTCCTATCCGGATTGCAGGGGATGCTGTGGATCCCGAACGCGATCTAAAAGCTGCAATTTACCAAACAGTTTCTGCCACAATTGCAGAATACAATATAGGAAATTTGGACATACAAATTATGCTGCCCGATCGATGAAGCATGAGATATGCAACTGGTATGCATATCATCAGTATACCTTCTATTTTTTTATTTTTTTTAATCCTTTTTGTTGTAAATGATCCCAATTTGAAAGCTAACATTAATATTGAAGCTCTATCGAGGTTCTGGCAAAGTAATAGTGACGACATTTTTGGAATATGTGGTAACAGGACTTGAAATCCTACTTGTTGAAAAAGCAGGTTCTTTTGAGGGTGGAAGTGATGTAGCTTCATCGACCTCTAGCATATGAATTACCGATGACATTGTTGGTCGATCAGCTGGAGCTTCTTGAACACACAAAAGCCCGACATGGATGCATCTCAAAGCTTCATGAATCCGGCAAGTTTCCCTTACTGATGCGTCAATTACTTCCATCTCTCTACCTTCTTTCCATAATTGCCATATCTGATATTTACACATATAATACAATTAGTAATCCTCTTGCATCCCGATTCACCTCATGTTAAAAATTGTCCTAACTGATATGCAAGGCTTCAAAACACTAGAAACACAGTAAGAACTTTCCAAGTTTATTAACTTACCCATTGAGCTAGCGTTAGTGAAATTTCGCAAGAATAAAACAAAGCATTCTTCTTTCCACTTACAATCTCTAACAATAGCACTCCAAAACTAAACACATCCAATTTCTCAGAAAAATGACCATATAGTGCATATTCAGGTGACATGTAGCCGCTGTAAGAATAGTGGAAGAATAAGAATCAGTAGTGATGTTAAATACTTCAGTGATATAAGTTACTGGCTATATAGACTTACTATGTCCCAACAACCTTGTTGGTATTTGCTTCAGTTTGATTTATATCAAATATCCTCGCCATTCCAAAGTCAGACACTTTGGGATTCATTGCTCCATCCAATAGCACATTACTTGCTTTTAGATCTCTATGGATAATTTTCAATCTAGAGTATTTGTGGATATATAGTACTCCTTGAGCAACACCATGTATAATTCGATAGCGTATACCCCAGTCCAACTTTGTCTTTTCAGAAGGATCTAATTGGACAAATCATAAGGCAGAAGCATAATTAGAACTTAAAAGCATGTTGAATTGCATTACATAGCAAAAGTTTTACAGGATAGAGAAAAATATTGAAACTTGATGTCACATTGTCAAAAGTTTAACCCTCGAAGTCCTAAGCATACTTACCAAACAAAAATTTGTCCAGACTTCGATTAGGCATGTACTCGTAGATCAATATGAGTTCATCTTCTTCCATACAGCAACCCAAGAGACGAGCAAGGTTGGTGTGCTGGAGTTTGGCTATAAGTTTCAACTCATTCATGAACTCATGATGTCCTTGCCCAGACTTCTTTGATAGCCTCTTTATGGCCACTTCTTGATTTTCCGGCAAAATTCCCTGTATATAGTGGCAAAGAGAACAAAACCTTAACCTCAAAATCAACTAATTTGGAACTAACAAGGGAAAGTACCAAAATGAAGAAGAATGCACTTGGATCGAGAGCATATTATAGAACCGTCACCTTATAAACAGGGCCGAATCCTCCCTCTCCAAGTTTATTGTCTTCAGAGAAGTTGTTTGTAGCAGCTAATATGCTCCGTAAACAGAAGAGTGGTAGTTCTGTATCATTCTTCCCGCCTCCTGCACTGACCTTACTTATATTCGCACTCACTCTTCTGGCTATCCTCCCTGCAGTTTCAGTATTACTGTTAGAATATTATTTGTATGGATTACTAGGATCCATGTGCGTGCATATAACGGAGTGCGTACCCAATTTTTTCTTCCATAAGAAATAGCCAAAAGTTATTGTAAGCAATCCAACTGCTGTAGAGACTATTGCAATTACAATGGTCCGCTTCAAGGAATTAACAGAAAGACCCTTGGTGCCTACAAAACAGACAAAGATCTGGTGGTTTATTACTATTAAAGATAGCTCCAAGTAATGGTGAGCTTCTGGCCGCCAATGAGTTCAATCTCACCCTTGCACTATGTCAAGGATTTTACTTCACAGATACATAAAGAAGGAAGAAATAACCAAAAAACGAAATATATACCTAGTTCGGAGCCAGGAACACGAATATAAATATCATATGTAGTTTTATTCTCTACTAGATCCAGTAATTCGCCAAACCATGTCAAACAAGTCCCTGTATTTCCATCTGTCCCATTAACATAAGCATAAGCTGTGCAAGAACAGTTCTGCCGACATTCAGATTCACACTCGCTCATACTCCTATTGTTTAACCAAACAGAATAATCCGGCAGTTTCACCATTTCAAGCTTTGAAAAATTGCCTTTTAGGCCGTTACCACATGTCAACACATTTTCCCTTACACAGCCACCGGACCAATCCCCCACCGCCGATTGGTTCGGAAACTTGGCTTTAAAACCAGTCAAACACTTGCATGGTGATGAAGACAAGGATTCCCCTCTACGACAGGCACTATTGGGACCGCAATGAGCATAAAAATCACAGTTATCACTAGGTGCATTCAACAGTTTCAACCACGATTTACTAGAATCATGCCACAGCAGCTGTTGATATTGCCCTGTTGGACTCAACCAGACCCTCATTTTTACTGAACTATCCGAGATACTTACAAAAACATAAACCTCATCAACATCAAAGTTGTAAGATATGTAAGACAAGGATCCACCTTGATTCTGAAACTCTGTTTTTGTATCCTTGCCCGGCATCAAACTTCTATAATACCGAGAAGTTTCCTTCCATATAATGGCCTGAAATGGTACTTGTGGATCAATGCCTGCTGTGAACTTTCCGGGTTGTGGATCATCAAGCGCTGCCCAGGATGTAAGGCGCCTTTGTTGGCCAGACGTCTTGTTCAAGCTAATCTTCATGCCGGGCAACAAAGTATCAGAGGGATGATCGAAGCTCTGCCAAAGGGTGACTTCTTCAAAGCTCAGAACAAGGTTTCCGGAATCCTCTAGTAGTCCAGTTGTGTGATTCATTGCAGAAGCAGGTATTGAAGCACTAGTTGACCAGACAAGGTTTCTAGTATCATCCAACACTACAAGGTTTCCATCGCTGCTGAGCATAAACAAACCCGGAGCATCAAGCGGAGATTCTCTGTTAGCAATCCATACTAATGCAGTATTTGGGAATGTGTTGAATCGTATACCAAGAAAGTATTTGGTAGAATTCTCAGGATTGAAGAAGCCTAAGGAAAACGTACCAGGGGAAGAAACCAAAGTGTTGTTCCCAGTGATATTCTGTCCTGGTACTAATTTGTCTTGGCACGTACATAAGGAAAGGATATGAGATACGAGAAGCGTTACTAGGTAACACAAGAGCCACCCCATTCAGAAACAGAGAGACAGAGGAAGAAGAGTTGGGAATAGAAGGTTCGCCTTAGACTACAAGGTAAAATGGTAAATAATATAATTTGGCCGGACTCAAACTGAAGCTTGTAAGTTGTAAGTTCACAGATTAGACTAGAGTAAGAACAAACGAAGTAGTGGGCTGCTATAAACCGACACGAATTTGGACCGGTGGACGGCGTCGAAGCCGACGTCAAGCCGAGTAACAAAATATAAGTTTGACTGAGTTTAACCCGAGGGCAGAGTAGTCTTATACCATTGTCCATTCCACGCGTTGGCAGAATCTGTTTAAAACAAAAAAACAAAAAATTCATTCATCATCATCTCCAAAGTGAGTAAGCTTTGAATTGGGAGATCCTCTTCAGTCTTCATTCATAATCGAATCCCAGCTTTCTCCAACTCTCCAACCCGATATGGCCCGAGAAGTCATCCGCGAATACTGGTTTGCATCATCATCTGGTTTCCTTCCCCAGTTGAATTTAACTTGGCTATTATTGATCGTATTCTTCTGTTCTTCAATACCAACTCTTTCCGAACCCAAAAGGTATCTTACCACCTCAAATCCCTTTCTGATTTCGCGTATTAAAAAAGCCCAATCTTGATCCCAATTTACAGATTCAGTTAAACTTTTTATTCAATTCGCCGCCAATTTGGAACCCTAGACTTACTTTTCTCAATTTCAATTTCAATTTGCTTCGGTGCTGGTCTTCTTGTTCAACAACCAAGATAATTTCATCAAAAACCGAATTCTGGGTGCTTCGAATTCGGTTCCTCCTAGAACGCTCCCAAGTTGATGCTTTTATGAGAAATTTGGTCGAGATAATTGGAGCTTGAAGCAATTTCACCCTGAATCGAAATCACCGGCAAGGCCATGGCCCATGGGATCACCTTTGTCCGCTTTCCGTCCAGTTCTTCAGTTTTCTTTTCCTGAAGACAGCTCTTCAGTTCTTGGTGTTGTTTACCGTTCTACCCTTTATCACTGACCAGACGGACACATTTTCACATTTCATGGACAACACACAAACCGACTCGACGGCTCCGACGTGTGGACGACAGACCGCCACGATAACAAAACGGCGCGCCAGCCGACTGGTCCAAATTGGTGTCGGTTTATAGCAGCCCACTCCTGTACGTCTTGTCCAAGACTATTACTTGTAATAGTCGTGAGGACTTGTTAGTCCACAAATGCATGCGGAATAACGCATACCACACATTACCCTTGACACTTCGACAGTATCCAAGATCATGATGTAATCTGTTGCAATGGTCTTTTTTTTTCTTTTTTTTTTTTGTAGAAAGATTGTTATATTCCATTAATCAGTGGGTAAGCAAGAATCAACTAGACTATAGAATAGTACCTTAAAAGATAGAAGAGACGGTTCCATCTGTATCAAGACTATTACATTCAACAGTAAGGAGAATAGTTCCTAAATGGCCTAACAAATTTGTAATTTGAATTAGGGAATCCCTATTTCTTTTACTTAATTCTTTTATCCCATCGTAATATTTTACATCGTTGAATGGACTGAAAACAATTATATGATGACAAAATTATCAAAGATTGAGATTATTTGCTCCCTGATTTTGGCTAAGCGATTGTTGAATCCTTTCCTTGGAATAAATAGAATAAAATGGATTGATATTCAGAGATCAATCTTGAACATAACGGGATTACATTAAGAACAAAATTAGATCGATGCAAATGTTTTTGTTATCGACCATCTTCTAAGGTGACAGTTAAGCCATTGTTCAAAACTGTTTCAGGCTTGCTTAAAGAGTTGGAAGCCCTGCTAGAACTTGAGGGGCATCGCCTTACAACGAATGCAGGTTGTTTAAGGGATGGAATTGTTGCGCTTTCACTTCCGAGCATGAAAACCACTTGTGACATGGTTGGCCGATCACCTGGATCTTCTTGTACACATAAGAGTCCAACATTGACACACTTGAAGTACTCCTCCTTGTTGCAGCTGTGACAAAGTGGGTGTTCTAACAAAGTGGGTGTTCTTTCCACAAATGCCATGCCTGGTATTAAGTTACAAAAGGTAAGGTGTTATGATATTATAAATACTAGCTAGCCGCTATGGAATGTTTATATGACTCACATAGCCAAGAAGATCTTTCAGGCTGATAAAATCATGTGTTCCTTTTCCTAGTGATGATCTCAATCACAACTACACCAAAGCTAAAAACATCATATTTTACTGAGAATAATCGATCTAATACATACTGATAAAGTAGTATGAGGTTCATATTCAAAACAAATTGAGAAAGGATAGAGTGGCCCAAACCCTTATAAACCCATATGCAAGGTCTCATATTCCCGATGTAGGATTGATATCTCAACACGCCCCCGCATGTATGGCGAATTTTCAAGCCTAACACGTACGCGTGGACAATATTTGGGTGACGTGGAGTCCGTGTGGTCATTTGGGCTTTCACACGTGGACGTAGGTAACCCACTCTGATACCATGATAAAATAGTTTAAGGTTCACATCCAAAACCAATTGGTAATAGGTGGAGTGGCTCAAACCCTTATAAACCCACAGACAAAATCTCATATTCCCGACGTGGGATTGATATCTCAACGTATATATACTTCAGAGACATATAGCCACTGCAATAAAAGAATCAATAGTGGAGTCAGCGAGAAAAACTTAAATAGTTGAAATGCACACCCTTTTGTGGTTTTCGATTGAGATGTGAGATGTGAGATGTGACCAAGAATATTAGCTCCGATGAAAACCATACGTACCATCAATCTAGTTAAACTTACTATGTTCCCACTACTCTATTGGTGTTTGCTGAAGTTTCCTTGCCTCCAAAGATCCTTGCCAAGCCGAAGTCTGATATTTTGGGGTTCATCTCTTCTTTCAGTAGAATGTTGCTAGTTTTCAGATCTCTATGAATAATCCTTAATCTAGAATCTTGGTGAAGATAAAGAAGCCCCCGAGCAATGCCTAGGATGATATTAAAGCGTGTATTCCGGTCCAATGATACGCATACTTTCCGATCTTTCAAGGCATTTTTCATTCCAATAGCATAACGTTTAAGTCAGTTTTTATAAATCAATACATGTAATATACTGCAATGAATAATACTGGAGAATATAAGTAGAGACTAGCCAAATATGAAAGAGTCTAAGCTTTTCTTGGCCATGTATTCATAGATTAACATCTTTTCATCTCCCTCAGCGCAATAGCCCAAAAGTCGAACAATATTTCGATGTTGGAGTTTGGCAATTATCAAAACCTCATTTTTGAATTCCTCTAAGCCTTGGCCTGAACAACTTGAGAGCCTTTTTACAGCGATTTCTTCTCCTCCCGGAAGCTTACCCTGATAGTACAATCCAAACATAGTTCTATAATGCATTAGGAACCAGTTAATATTACAGTGACGTATAGATAGTAAAGGGACATTACCTTGTAGACAGGACCAAATCCTCCTTGTCCAAGTTTATTTGCAATGGAGAAGTATTTTGTAGCTACCAGTATGCTTTCTAAATCAAAAGAGGGTACATCAATGCCCTCCGTATCATCATCTCTAAATCGGCCTGATTCAATCAAGTTCTTAACTTTTCTCTCACTTGCATAAAAATGATGAAGTGTTGAACATTTTTGAAGATATGCCCTGCCTTCTGATTCAATTCAAAGATAACATCATCAGAATCAACCTAGATCATATTAATGAAGCTCTAAACAGACTTACGTCGGGGATATATGCTAGTTACCTTTTGTCTTAATGCGCCTTCTTCTCCACAGATAAGCATAAGCAAACGTACTAGAAAGAATTGCTAGAACAGCTACACTTATGCAAGTTACTGCAATGATTAGAGCTAGTGTCATCTTCCCTTGCTCACCAGTTTTTTTTTGTGACCAACTTCTGCAAAAAGGTATGTGGTTTTATCAGTATGCAATACAAAGACAGATAAGTAGTTGTCACGCCAAAGACAGATTAGTGGTTTTAACTAATTTCATTTGCATCCATGCATTATCTCTCATTTACCCCATGTATAATAAAGTTATAGTTTGGCACAGTATAAGCAAGCTTACTTTGAGTACAATTCAAACTCCTGCTATCCCATTTTGAGTTTGCAGTGCAAAGACACCTTTTCTTCCCATCAAGAGTAGCTTCACATATCGAATGGGGCCAGTCCTTGCAGTCTGTAGATGACGAACAAGGTGGTTCCAAGGGTGACTCCCAAGCGACTTCAACGTACTTCATATCCTCCTTTAAATGACAAGTTGGGACTAAAACGTGTCGGATCAGCTTTGCACATCCTTGTCACATTATATGGAGAAGACTGGTTGAGCTTCAGAAATTTTTCATCTCTACATCCATCGGCATCATCAGCTTGGATGACAAATGTTTGTGTGTCCGCATCGATGCTTGTGACATGGTAGGTGCTGCTTGGTGTTTCAAAGCTCAACTGGCCAGTTGAGATATTGCAGAAAAAACTATATAGTAAGTAAGATCACCACACTTTGGTCCAGTGCTCAAGGGATAAAGGATCAGGTTTGTGCCACAACTTCCACAGCTTCTTGCTGTTGATTCTGAGAAAACATGATTCTGGAAATTTTAACACTAAAGAACAAAGGTTCTGGCCTAAGCAATTCTCTAACAAAGGTCGTGTAAAAAAGGATGACAATCGATCAACAATAGTATGTAATAGGTTCATTAGTCATCTGAATGAGCTACAACTACATGTAATCAGAAAAGCCAGAGTAGCTCAATATTGTGATTATTAGCTAATTAGTTTAGACAAGGTTGGAGCTCAATTTAGAGTAGATTAATGCTTACAGGGTGGCCTATATTTTATTGATACTGTTTAAGACTACTGATATGCACATCACCCTCTGATTCACAAATCATTGCATTGAACAGAAAAGAATATGTAGACTTTTACTAGATAAACCAGTTTACTTATTCAGTAATTATAAAACTAATTATCTTCAACAAATCTCATGATACTTTAGTATTGCCATGACTCGAGCATCTTTAGTTAAAGAAAAAAGAAACATACCAATATCTGAAACTGCTACACGAACCTGTAGATCTCGGCCACCTTCATAGTCCTCCTGAAGATTGGTGACGTCTTGTGACCAGATCCAACATGTTGAACTACTACTCCCACCAGATTTTCTGTTCTCCACCTCTTCATAGAAATAAGCTTTACAATCACAGTTGTTAAGGCACTCTACTTTGCATTCCACCTCACTTTTGGCATTGAATTGGGAATCTGGATTTCACACTTTCATCATCTTTAAGCTCAAGAATGTGTCACTCTCAGCATTGTTGCTACGTAATGTTGACGTCCTAGTGCATCCACCTGAATAATCTCCATGATTCCAATTGTCCAGTGAACTAGGCTTAAAACCAGGCAAACACTTGCAAACGAAACCATTTTTGCCACCTAATTTTTGCCAGAATGAGCCTCAAGCATGGGAAATAAACCTTACCACCTAAGCATGGGAAGTAAACTAGTTGCCTTGACCGTGATTGGACTTGATGAGAGCCCCGAGCGTGTAGGGTTCCCCGCTGACAGTGACACAACCCGAGTACCTGGCGAACCCGATCCGCGACCATTGCCGCCTTTGCTAGATCAAGATTTCGGCCAGTGGTTATCGAGAGGCCACTCTCCTCCTATCCGGATTGCAGGGCTGCTCTGGTTTTTTACCAAACAGTTTCTGCCCGATCGATGAAGCATGAGATATGCAACTGAGCAGAATACAACATAGGAAATTCGGACATACAAATTATGCTGCCCGATCGATGAAGCATGAGATATGCAACTGGTATGATCATATCATAACAATACCTTCTATTTTTTTTTTTTTTTGTTTATAGATTCGACTTTGAAAGCTAACATTAAAGTTGAACCTCTATCGAGGTTCTGGCAAAGTAATAGTGACTACATTTTTAGAAGAATTAGTAACAGATTTTGAATTCCAACTTGTTGAAAAAGCAGGTTCTTTTGAGGGTGGAAGTGATGATGTAGCTTCATCAACCTCTAGCATATGAATCACCGATGACATTGTTGGCCGATTAGTTGGAGCTTCTTGAACACACAAAAGCCCGACATGGATGCACCTCAAAACTTCATGAATCCGGCAAGTTTCCCTTACTGATGCGTCAATTACTTCCATTTCTCTACCTTCTTTCCATAATTGCCATATCTGATATTTACACATATAATACAATTAGTAATCCTCTTGCATCCCGATTCACCTTATGTTAAAAATTGTCCTAACTGATATGCAAGGCTTCAAAACACTCGAAACACAGTAAGAACTTTCCAAGTTTATTAACTTAGCTATTGAGCTAGCGTTAGTGAATTTTCGCAAGAATAAAACGAAGCATTCCTCTTTCTGCTTACTATCTCTAACAATAGCACTCCAAAACTAAACACATCCAATTTCTCAGAAAAATGACCATATAGTGCATATTCAGGTCACATGTAGCCGCTGCAAGAATAGTACAAGAATGAGTATCAGGAGTGATGTTAAATACTTCAGTGATATCAGTTACTGGCTATATAGACTTACTATGTCCCAACAACCTTGTTGGTATTTGCTTCAATTTGATTTATATCAAATATCCTCGCCATTCCAAAGTCAGACACTTTGGGATTCATTGCTCCATCCAATAGCACATTACTTGCTTTTAGATCTCTATGGATAATTTTCAATCTAGAGTATTTGTGGATATATAGTACTCCTTGAGCAACACCATGTATAATTCGATACCCCAGTCCAACTTTGTCTTTTCAGAAGGATCTAATTGGACAAATCATATGGCAGAAGCATAATTAGAACTTAGAAGCATGTTGAATTGCATTACATAGCAAAAGTTTTACAGGATAGAGAAAAATATTGAAACTTGATGTCACATTGTCAAAAGTCTAACCTTCGAAGTCCTAAGCATACTTACCAAACAAAAATTTGTCCAGACTTTTATTTTTTATTTTTTTAATATGAATATTTTTTTTTTGATTAAAAGGGGAAAACCCCTCTATTTTTATTTAATAATGAAGGAAAAAAAGAGAGTACAGAGAGAGGAGGCCAGGGACCAAAACCTCCATAAGAACAGAAAGGAAAAAAATACAGAAAGGAAAAAAATTTGTCCAGACTTCGATTAGGCATGAACTCATATATCAGTATGAGTTCATCTTCTTCCATACAGCAACCCAAGAGATGAGCAAGGTTGGTATGCTGGAGTTTGGCTATAAGTTTCAACTCATTCAGGAACTCATGATGTCCTTGCCCAGACTTCTTTGATAGCCTCTTTATGGCCACTTCTTGATTTTCCGGCAAAATTCCCTGTATGCAGTGGCAAAGAGAACAAAACCTTAACCTCAAAATCAACTAATTTGGAACTAACAAGGGAAAGTACCAAAATAAAGAAGAATGCACTTGGATTGAAAGCATATTATAGAAGCGTCACCTTATAAACAGGGCCGAATCCTCCCTCTCCAAGTTTATCGTCTTCACAGAAGTTGTTTGTAGCAGCTAATATACTCCGTAAACTGAAGAGTGGTAGTTCTGTATCATTCTTCCCGCCACCTGCACTGACCTTACTTATATTCGCACTCACTCTTCTAGCTATCCTCCCTGTTTCAGTATTAATGTTAGAATATTATTCTTACAGATTACAGAATCCATGTGCCTGCACATATGGGATCGAGGACTGCGTACCTAATTTTTTCTTCCCTAAGAAATAGCCAAAAGTTATTGTAAGCAATCCAACTGCTGCAGAGACTATTGCAATTACAAGGGTCCTCTTCAAGGAATTAACAGAAAGACCCTTACTGCCTACCAAAACAGACAAAGATCTGATGTTTAACTATTAAATATTAATAAAGATAGCTCTAAGTTCTTGCCAATGATTTTAATCTCAAACTTAACAATATGCCAAGAAATTTTACTTAATAGTATGCCAAGAATTTTACTTCACACATCCATAAAGAAAATAGCAACAAACAGAATAAAAACAAAAAACAAAATATATACCTAATTCGGAGCCATGAACACGAATATGAATATCATTTACATTTGCTGCAACAATTTTAGTCTCTACTAGATCTAGTAATTCGCCAAATTAACCATGCCAAACATTTCCCAGTACTTCCATCTGTCCCATTTACATAAGCATAAGCTGTGCAAGAACAGTTCCGCCCACATTCTGATTCACACTCGCTCATACTGTTAACTGAACAGAATGATCCGGCAGTTTCACGTTTTGAAGCCTTGAAAAGTTACCCTGTATGCCATTACCACATGCCAACACCTTTTCCCTAATGCAACCACCGGACCAATCCCCCACCGACGATTGGTTGGGGAACTTGGTTTTAAAACCAGTCAAGCACTTGCATGGTGATGACGACAGCAGGGAATCATCTCTACTACAAACACTATTATGACGGCAGCGAGCATAAAAATCACAGTTTTCAGAAGGTAAAGTCTCCACTTCCAACCAAGTTTTAACCCTGCCACAGTAGCTGTTTAAGTTGCCCTGTAGGACTCAACCAGGCCCTGAATTTTACTGAGCTATCCGAGACACTGTAAACACAATAAACCTCATCAGCATCAGAGTTGTATGAAAAGAAAATCGCAGTTCCACCTGGATCTTGAAAGACTATCCTTGTAACCTTGCCAGCGAACACAGGACTTCTAATATACGGAAGAGTTTCCTTCCAAATAAAACCCTGAAGTGGTACTTGAGGATCAATGCCAAAGGTGTAGTTTCCAAGTTGTGGATCATCAAGCGCTGCCCAGGATGTAAGGCGACTTCGTTGGCCAGTCTTTTTGTTCAAGCTAAGCTTAATGCCGGGTAACATAGTACCAGAGGGATGATCGAAGCTCTGCCACAAGGTGACTTCTTCAAAGCTCAGAACGAGTTTTCCGGTATCAGCTAGTTGTCCAGTTGTGTGATTCATTGCAGAAGCAGATATTGATGCATTAGTCGACCAGACATGGTTTCTAGCATCATCCAACACTATAAGGTTTCCATCTCTGCTGAGCGTAAACAAACCCGGAGAATCAAGCGGAGATTTTCTGTTAGCAATCCATACTGGTGCAGTATCTTGGAATGTGTTGAATCGTATACCAAGGAAGTAGTTGGTAGAATTTTCAGGATTGAAGAAGCCTAATGAAAAAGTCCCAAGGGAAGAAACCAACGTTTGATTCCCAGTGATATACTGTCCTGGTACTAATTTGTCTTGGGGGTACATAATGACAGGATATGAGATAAGAGCAGTGTTACTAGGTAACACAAGAGCCACCCCATTCAGAAACAGAGAGACAGAGGAATAAGAGATAGGGAAAAAAGTTCATGCCATAATTTGGACTCACTGAAGCTAGTGTAAGGTCACATATAGACTCTTGAGAGTAGAACAACCCAGAAAATGAAGAACAGCCACAAAAATCCCAGAAAATAATGAAACTAAGATAGAGGAGATAATTGTCCAAGCCTCCAAGACTAACGAGTCGTGAGGCCTTATTAGTCCACAAAGGCATGCGGAATAACGCATACCACACGTTACCCTTGAAATTATCCAAGATCATGGTGTACTTTGTAACATTGTTTTGGTTAATTTTGATTCTGACAATGAAAAATATCGAGCATAGTTCATCATCACATTCCGGGGTAGAGATAATAAGGATTACAAAACCCCAATGAAACTGCAACTAGTATCAACATATCAATATATAACACCCTTTTTTGTTCCTTTTTCTTAATGATCCGACTTTGAAAGCTAACACTAATATTGAAGCTCTATCGAGGTTCTGGCAAAGTAATAGTGACTATATTTTCAGAATAAGGGGTAACAGAACTTGAATTAAAACTTGTTGAAAAAGCAGGTTCTTTTGAGGGAGGAAGTGATGTAGCTTCATTAACCTCTAGCATATGAATCACCGATGACATTGTTGGTCGATCAGCTGGAGCTTCTTGAACACACAAAAGCCCGACATGGATGCACCTCAAAGCTTCATGAATCCGGCAAGTCTCCCTTACTGATGCGTCAATTACCTCCATTCCTCTACCTTCTTTCCATAATTCCCATATCTGAGATTTACACATATTAAACCATTAATCTTACTCTTGCTTTCCGATGCACTTGTGTGTAAATATGCATAATTAAAAGGCAAGACCTAATAACACATGATACAATAAGAACTTCCCAAGTTCATTAACTTACCCATTGAGCAAGCGTTTGTGAATTTTCACAATGATAAAAGGAAGCATTCTTATTTCCACTTACAATCTCTAACAACAATATCCCGAAACTATATACATCCAATTTCTCAGAGAAATGACCATACAAGGCATATTCTGGTGACATGTAACCGCTGCAAGAATGGTAGAGAATGAACTTCAATATTCATTGTAAAAGTCTAAATGATAGAAATTAGGGGTAATATATACTTACTATGTCCCAACAACCTTGTTGGTACTTGCTTCAATTTGATTTATATCAAAAATCCTTGCCATTCCAAAGTCAGACACTTTGGGATTCATTGTTCCATCCAACAGAACATTACTTGCTTTTAGATCTCTATGTATGATTTTCAACCTAGAGTATTTGTGGATATATAGTACTCCTTGAGCAATGCCTTTTATAATCTGAAAGCGTGTAGCCCAGTCCAACTTTGTCTTTTCAAAATGATCTAAGGATGAAGCAGAATTAGCATAATGTTGAACTGCGTTACAGACGTAAAGTTGTACATAGGATAGGAAAAATAATGCATATTTAATGTCACATTGTCAAAAGTGTAATCTTCATAGTCATAAGCATACTTACCAAACAGAAATTTGTCCAAACTTCGATTAGGCAAGTACTCGTAGATCAATATCAGTTCATCTTCTTCCGTACAGTAACCCAGGAGCCGAGCAAGGTTGGTGTGCTGGAGTTTGGCTATAAGCTCCAACTCATTCATGAACTCATGATGTCCTTGCCCGGACTTCTTTGATAACCTCTTTACGGCCACTTCTTTATTTTCCGCCAAAATTCCCTGTAGTGGCAAAAAGAACCAAACCTTACCCTCAAAATTAAATAATTTGGACTTTTCAAAAAATTAAATAATTTGGAATTAACAAGGGAAAGTATCAAAATGAAGAATAATGTACTTGCATGAAGATCATATTAAAGAAGCGTCACCTTATAAACAGGGCCAAATCCTCCCTCTCCAAGTTTATTTCCTTCAGAGAAGTTGTTTGTAGCAGCTAATATACTCCTCAAACTGAAGAGTGGTAGTTCTGTATCATTCTTCCCACCTCCTGCACGAACCTTACTTATATTCTCACTCACTCTTCTAGCTATCCTCCCTGTTTCAGTATTACTGTTAGAAGATTATTTGTAAGTGATTACAAGAATCCATGTGCCTGCACATAAGGGATCGAGGAGTGCGTACCCAGTTTGTTCTTCCATAAGAAATAGCCAAAAGTTATTGTAAGAAGTCCAACTGCTGCAGAGACTATTGCAATTACAAGGGTCCGCTTCAAGGAATTAGCAGAATGATCATTTTTGCCTACAAAACAAATTGATCTTAAAGATGATAGCTCCAAGTTTTGGCCAATGCATGAGTTTAATCTCAACTTAACAGTATGCCAAGGATTTTACTTCACGCATCCATAAAGAAAATAGCAAGAAAAAAAAGAAACAAACTATATACCTGATTCAGAACCGTAAACACGAATATAGACATCATGTGCATCAACATGGAGATTCTCTACTATATCCAGTAAGTCGCCAAACCATGCCAAACATTTCCCAGTACTTTCATCCGTTCCATTTACATAAGCATAAGCTGTGCAAGAACAGTTCTGCTGACATTCAGACTTACACTCGCTCATACTCTTATTGTTTAACAGAACAGTATAATCCGGCAGTTTCACGTTTTCAAGCTTCGAAAAGTTGCCTTGTATGTCGTTACTACATGTAAACACCTTTTCCCTAACACAGCCACCGGACCAATCCCCCACCGCCAATTGGTTTGGAAACTTGGCTTTAAACCCTGTCAAACACTTGCATGGTGATGACGACAGGGATTCATCGTTACGACAGACACTATTGGGACCACAATGAGCATAAAAATAACAGTTATGAACAGGATTCCCCAGTTCCAACCACGTTTTTGTAGAATCCTGCCACAGCAGCTGTTGAAGTTGCCCTGCAGCACTCATCCACGTCCTGAATTTAACTGACCTATCCGAGACCGTTACAACAATATAAACCTCATCAGCATCAAAGTCGTAAGAAAGGAGAAGCGCTGATCCACCTACATCTGGATACTCTGTTCTTGTATCCTTGCCAACGTACACAGTACTTCTACTATACGGAAGAGTTTCCTTCCAGATAAAGGCCTGAAGTGGTACTTGAGGATCAATGCCGAGCGTGAATTTTCCGGGTTGTGGATCATCAAGCGCTGCCCAGGATGTAAGGCGCCTTCGTTGGCCAGTCTTTTTGTTCAAGCTAAGCTTCATGTCTGGCAACCAAGTATCAGAGGGATGATCGAAGCTCTGCCAAAGAGTGACTTCTCCAAAGCTCAGAACAAGGTTTCCGGAATCCTCTAGTAGTCCAGTTGTGTGATTCATTGCAGAAGCAGATATTGAAGCATTAGTTGACCAGACAATAAGGTTTCTAGTATCATCCAACACCACAAGGTTTCCATCGCTGTTGAGCATAAACAAACCTGGAGAGTCAAGCGGAGATTCTCTGTTAGCAATCCATACTAGTGCAGTTTTTGGGTATGTGTTGAATCGTATACCAAGGAAGTATTTGGTTGAATTTTCAGGATTGAAGAAGCCTAATGAAAAGTTCCCAAGGCAAGATTCCAAAGTATGGTTCCCGGTAATGTTCTGTCCTGGTACTATTTTGTCTTGGCAGGTACAGAATGACAGGATATAAGATAAGAGTAGTGTTACTTGGTAACACAAGAGCCACCCCATTCAGAAACACAGAGAGAAGGAGTTGCGAAAAAAAAGGTTCATGCCTTGGACTCGCTGAAGCTAGTGTAACTTTGTAAGTTCACAGATTGGACTAGAGAGTATATCGACCACTAGTAAGTACAACTACCCAGAAAATGAAGAACAGACACAAAAATTCCAGAAAAGAATGAAACTCAGGAACAGACTAGACCCAAAATTAAGTAATACCTATGAATCAGTGGGAAAGCAAGAACGAACTTACATGAAAAGATAGAGGAGATAGTTGATTAGTTGTCTACGCCTCCACGACTATAACGAGTCGTTGTTGAATGACAGGATATATGGCTTGCGGACAAACCTTTCTCCATTCATTGTTAAAGATTCACGTTTTCAACCAAGAGAATTCAGTTTTAATTTCCTTGATTTTAAAGTCATTCAACAAGACGACACATTAGTCTTTCATCCATATGGATATCTTGAGAAGGAAGTTTACCGTTTAACTTGTAACAGCTGCAATTAATCAAACAGTTTTTGCCACAAGCAGAATACAAAATAGGAGTTGTCGACATACAAATGATGAGGCCTAATGAAGCATGAGATCTATAATGATACCTTCTTTTTTACCCCTTTTTTTAATGGTCCGACTTTGAAAGCTAACACTAATATTGAAGCTCTATCAAGGTTCCGGCAAAGTAATAGTTACTACATTTTTGGAATAAGTGGTAACAGGACTTGAAATCCTACTTGTCGAGAAAGCAGGTTCTTTGGAGGGCGGGAGTGATGTAGCTTCTTCAGCCTCCAGCATATGAATCACTAATGACATTGTTGGTCGATCAACTGGAGCTTCTTGAACACACAAAAGCCCGACATGGATGCACCTCAAAGCTTCATGAATCCGGCATGTTTCCCTCACTGATGTGTCAATTACCTCCATTCCTCTACCTTCTTTCCATAATTCCCATATCTGAGATTTACACATGTAATACAATAAGTCTTCCTTTTGCATACTTTATGTTTAGAATGTCCGAACTGATATGCAAAGGCTTCAAAACTATAGAAACAATATGAACTTCCCAAGTCTATTAACTTACCCAATGAGCAAGCGTTACTGAATTTTCACAATAATAAAACAAAACATTCTTCTTTCCACTCACAATCTCTAACAACAATACTCTGAAACTAAATACATCCAATTTCTCAGAAAAATGACCATATAGTGCATATTCAGGTGACATGTAGCCGCTGCAAGAATAGTAAAAGAATGAGTATCAGTAGTGATGTTAAATATTTCAGTGATACAAGTCACTGACTATATAGACTTACTATGTTCCAACAACCTTGTTGGTGTTTGCTTCAATTTGATTTGTATCAAAAATCCTCGCCATTCCAAAGTCAGACACTTTGGGATTCATTGCTCCATCCAACAGAACATTACTTGCTTTTAGATCTCTGTGGATGATTTTCAATCTAGAGTATTTGTGGATATATAGTACTCCTTGAGCAATGCCTTGTATAATTCGAAAGCGAGTATCCCAGTCCAATTTTGTCTTTTCAAAGGGATCTAGTTGGACAGATTAGAATAAAGAAATTTAATTTGCATGTTAAGATTTTTTTTTTTATTTTTTTATTTTTTTTTTATCTTCCCTACCTTGTACAACTTTTGGTATGTGATGCAGCAATTCAACATCACTCTAATTCTGCATGTTGAATCATATTACGTACCAAAAGTTGTACAGATAGGTAAAAAGGATTCAGACTTGATGTCACATTGTCAAAAGTTTAATCTTCAAAGTTATAAGCATACATACCAAACAAATATTTGTCCAAACTTCGATTAGGCATGTATTCATAGACCAATATGAGTTCATCTTCATCCATACAGCATCCCAAGAGACGAGCAAGATTGGTATGCTGGAGTTTGGCTATAAGTTTCAACTCATTCATGAACTCATGATGCCCTTGCCCAGACTTCTTTGATAGCCTCTTTACGGCCACTTCTTGATTTTCCAGCATAATTCCCTATAGTAGCAAAGAGAACCAAACGTTAACCCCAAAATTAAGTAATCTAGAACTAACATGGGAAATTACCAAAATGAAGAAGAATGTACTTGCAGTCCTACATCAAGACCATATTATGTAAACGTCACCTTATAAACAGGGCCAAATCCTCCCTCTCCAAGTTTATTATCTTCAGAAAAGTTGTTTGTAGCAGCTAATATACTCCTTAAACTGAAGAGTGGTAGTTCTGTATCATTCTTCCCACCTGCTGCACCAACCTTACTTATATTCTCACTCGCTCTTATTGCTATCCTCCCTGTTTCAGTATTATTGTTAGAATATTATTTGTAAGTGATTACTAGAATCCATGTGCCTGCACATAAGGGATCGAGGAGACGAGGAGTGCGTACCCAATTTGTTCTTCCATAAGAAATAGCCAAAAGTTATTGCAAGCAATCCAACTGCTGCAGAGACTACTGCAATCACAAGGGTCCGGTTCAAGGAATTAGCAGAATGACCATTTTTGCCTAGAAAACAAACAAAGATCTGGTGGTTAGTTATTAGTAAAGATAGCTCCAAGTAATGGTGAGCTTCTGGCCAATGAGTTCAATTTCAACGTATCACTATGTCAAGGATTGTACTTCAGAAATTCATAAGAAATTAGCAAAAAAACGAAATATATACCTAGTTCGGAGCCAGGAACACGAATATAAATATCATTTACACCCAATAGTATTATTCTCTACTAGATCCAGTAATTCGCCAAACCATGCAAAACATTTCAAAATATTACTTCCATCTGTCCCATTTACATAGGCATAAGCCCTGCAAGAACAGTTCTTCCGACATTCAGAGACACACTCACTCAGAGTCTTATTCTGTAATAAAACAGAATGATCCGGCAGTTTCACGTTTTCAAGCTTTGAAAGGTTGCCTTGAATGCCGTTACCACATGTCAACGCCTTTTCTCTAACGCAGCCACCGGACCAATCTCCCACCGCCGATTGTTTCGGAAACTTGGCTTTAAAACCAGTCAAACACTTGCATGGTGATGACGACAGGGAATCACCTCTACGACAGGCGCTATTGGGACCGCAATAAGCATAAAAATCACAGTTATCACCAGGTGAACTCCCCATTTCCAACCACGTTTTACTAGAATCCTGCCACAGCAGCTGTTTAAATTGCCCTGCAGGACTCAACCAGACCCTCAGTTTTACTGAGCTATCTGAGACACTGTAAACAACATAAGCCTCATCAATATCCAAGTTGTAAGAAACGAAAAATGGCGATCCACCTATATCAGGAAAATTGCCAACGAACACAGAACTTCTATAATACGGAGAAGTTTCCTTCCAGATAAAGAGCTGAAGTGGTACTTTAGGATCAATGCCGAAGGTGAACTTTCCGGGGTGTGGATCATAAAGCGCTGCCCAAGATGTAAGGCGCCTTTGTTGGCCAGTCGTTTTATTCAAGGTAATCTTCATGCCGGGCAACATAGTATCAGAGGGGTAATCGAAGCTCTGCCACAAGGTGCCTTCTCCAAAGCTAAGAACAAGGTTTCCGGTATCCGCTAGTAATCCAGTTGTATGATTCATTGCAGAAGCAGATATTGAAGCATTAGTTGACCACACAAAGTAAAGGTCCTAGGGAGGGGGGGGGGGGGGGGGGGGGTTGAATAGGCCATTAACTTTTTTTCGTATAAATTCGTTCTCAGGGATAGCAAGGGTTATAGCTATCCAG
>NC_020493.1:2029216-2031464 GCF_000184155.1 Fragaria vesca subsp. vesca | reverse complement strand
TACCATAATGGTTTAGCAAACCACTTTTCTCTGATATCAAACAAAGATAGCTGCAAATATTGGTTTGTGTATCACAAACACAGCAAACCACAGCTGAAGCCTAAAAGCTAAAACATTGGTCACAGGTTGAGATAAAGGCATCAAACCCAAGACTAATTTAAGCACCAAGGCATGTCTTTTATCTTAGTTGTCAATTTGAAATTCAAATGAGGATCTCACCCAGACATAGTTCTTATGGAACAAGGGTAAAGAAACTTAAATATAAGACAACTGAACAAAAGATCAAAAAAGCTGGAAACCCAGATTTTTAGGATGGCAAGTGATACTGCTATCCTCTGTGAAAAATCTTGAAATGCACATGCATGATTTTACCTGAGTTCCATGAGATCATGTTGGTTCTTCTACTTCTTCAACTTGTTCTTCAGATGTGCAAGACCAATCTCCCAATTGCTTTATGCTTCATAGATTGTGTTTTGTTCTATATAAGGATTGCCAACAACCCTATACCTTCACAAGGTTTCTATTATCATCCAACACCACAAGGTTTCCATCTCTGCTGAGCATAAAGAAACCCGGAGCATCGAGCGGAGATTCTCTGTTAGCAATCCATACCAATGCAGTATCTGGGGAAGTGTTGAATCGTATACCAAGGAAGTATTTGGTAGAATTCTCAGGATTGAAGAAGCCTAATGAAAATGTCCCAAGGGAAGAAACCAAAGTTTGATTACCAGTGATACACTGTCCTGGTACTAATTTGTCTTGGCAGGTACATAATGACAGGATATGAGATAAAAGCAGTGTTACTAGGTAACACAAGAGCCACCCCATTCAGAAACAGAGACAGAGGAAGAACAGCTAGAGAAAAGAAGGTTCATGCAATCATGCCTTAGGCTACAAGGTAAATATAACTTGGCCGGACTCACTGAAGCTTGTAAGTTCACAGATTAGACTAGAGTAATGAAGAACAACCACAAGAATCCCAAGGAGTGGGCTAGAATACACCGGGAGTAATCGAGCCGACCGTCACCGTCCAAGCCGACCGTCAAGCCAGATAAAAAATCGAAAAAGTGACTGAGGGGCAGGGTAGTCAATTCCGTGGTAAAAGGACGCAGAAACGAGGGGAAATAAGGAGATGAGAGCGTGAGGGTTTAGAGGCACAATATGAGATCAAATGAGAGGTGAGGCGAGAGAAAAGAGTCTGTATCAGGTTGAGGGTTGAAACCCAGCAACACAACTCCGTAAGCTGAATACAAGTTTGGATCGGCGAATCTCCGGGATTTCAGGTATTACTCTTACCACTCTTATTTCTTTAGGCGTTGATTCAAGTTTGGATCAACACATCTGGGTTCAAGTATGTGGCTTCTGTGAATCTAGCTTAGTCTTTGCTTCTGCTTTAATTCTCTCTAGATTTCAATTCAATTGATCAATTTCCCCCAATTTCAAAAACCGTAGCCTCAGAACTCTAAGCCTAGTCGTTTCGATTCAACCCACGCACTCATCAGATCGTAGTATTGATCATCGTTTCTGGCATCATCGGCGCGACTTCCTAGCTTTGGATTTTTGAAGTGCACTAGACTAGGTTTTTTATGGTTTTGGTTGATGATCTAGCTTTGATTGTGATTATTGGATGAGGATTTTGTGTGGAATTGTTGATCGACTGTGGGTTTGGGTTTCTGATAGTTGATGTAAGGTTGATAGTTGAGGCTTATCGGAGAGTTGATTGTGTTTCCTTAGCTGGTAAACCAAAGTTTTCTTTTTCTGTGTTCTTGTTTGTGTGGACTGTCTGATGTTTTGAGAATAATAAACATGAATTATGGTTGCTTTGTTTGCATGTTTGATAAATCTGAGCTATTGTTTGGTTGTAACTTGTTTCGTTGGTATATCCCCGTAATCAAAAGAGATTGACCTTTATTATACTTTTAAACCTATACTGAGTCTTGATTTTCACCAAGTATGAATGAATTTTGTGAAATTAATGACTGTTATGGTGACTCTTTCTCAAGGTCTCCTACTGTTGGATTCTTCACATTTGAAAGGAAGAGCTTTCTAAATGCATTCTTGAGCAACATTGGATTGTTTTTCGGCAACCTCTGCAAAAGCACACTCCAGATTAACAACTGGGACCATCCTTCAACTGGTATGCAATGGTTTAGTTTTCAGTTTAGTAAATGGGATAAGCTTTCAGTGGGTATGCCTGATTTGGTTTGGGGTTTGTAGCTGTAAATCATGACTCTTTTTTTGTTATTAC
>NC_020493.1:2023109-2029196 GCF_000184155.1 Fragaria vesca subsp. vesca | reverse complement strand
AACTGGGACCATCCTTCAACTGGTATGCAATGGTTTAGTTTTCAGTTTAGTAAATGGGATAAGCTTTCAGTGGGTATGCCTGATTTGGTTTGGGGTTTGTAGCTGTAAATCATGACTCTTTTTTTGTTATTACAGGATGGTTCTAGATGTTCTAGAAATTAGAAAGAGTTGTAATCGAGAGGAGGTGCCAAGATACAAATGACTACAGACTACGAGGTCCTATCAAGTCCTGCCCTTTTACAAATGGTATCTATGAGTTTTTATTATGGTTTTGTTCATTTTTCTGTTGAATCAAACTATGCTGATGTTTTTTGTTTACCAGTCCAATTATTGGTCTAATAGTTATAGAGGAAGATAATTCAGTGTTATTTATTTATTAATCTTTTCTTCTTCTTTTTTCAATAACTGGCTGGGTTTTTTATTATGCAAAGCATTGAATTCCGGTTTTTTTTTCCTCAGTTTCTTATCTACCTTATGATATATACTGTATCAGTAGTGTAATTTGAGCATTGGTTGGATAAAATGGTGCAAATATATTTCACCTTAAATGGCAGGACTTTCTTTTGAAACCCAAGGAATGAAAGAGGATGGATAACAAATCCTGCCGGAGGATAAGGACTATACTTTTACTTGGGAGTGATACCAATGTATTGTATGATGATAGATATGCCTAAGAGCATTAGTTTAGAAGGATGTTCATAACAAATTTCCAAATATAGTAAAGAAAAGTACATAGAATGTGAGTTAAGTTATTTTGGTGGCGAGGAGTTTTTAGATTATACTTAAAAAATTGAATTTTTGTTTCTGGTTTTGAATTGGTAAAATTGGCAATATGATACAAAAAACATTAATGACATGGTAAAGGTTCATCAACTCTAACAATACGATCATTTGTTTCCTGGGGAAACAAAGCTTTAACCTATGAATTTCCTTCCTCAAGTTCCCAGCTCAATTGAGTCAATTGTTGTTGTCTTACATATTGTGATCTTAATGACAATGTACACCGTAACATGCATTGAAATACTGAAACTCCTGATTGTTTTAGGATGCATCAACATTTTGGGCCAATGCAGACGATCAATTTGGTGTGTAACTCTGAACTACAGTAATTTTTCTCTGAAATAAATACAGGTCTTCATTTCCTCTTTCCAATAAGATGGCAACTTGGAGTCTAATTTTTCGCAATCATAAGAACTTAACATTGTTTTCTGTTGCACAATTGCAGGACACGTCTCTCTTGGACTTCGCTCTGTGAATTTTTAACCAAACTGAGCATGTCACGAGTTCTTGAAGCTTATTTCAGATCCTAAGCAAACATTATGAGAGCGGACTTCGATTTCATTAATTAGATGCCATCATGTTTTATTATTGTTGATACAGAGGAAGTTTGGATTCACACAAGGGATTGAGAAGCGAACATTTAAAACTTGAGCTTAAGTGCAACACACATTTTAGAAATTTCCTTACACATTCATAGTTGTTGATACAGAGGAAGTTTGGATTCACACAAGGGATTGAGAAGCGAACATTTAAAACTTGAGCTCAAGTGCATGTACATTATAGAAATTTCCTTACACATTCATAGTTGCTCAACATTCATGTTTCTTAGATGATACAAGTTCAGTGTTAATCTTATTTTTAGAGTTTTGATGTGTTATTAATTAGATGTGTAAAATTGTATGAACCATTTGAGAAGCTCAATTTTTTTTTTTTAAGAAGCTCAATTTCAATTTCGGTGTTATGTCCCATTTGTTGTTTATCTATTATTAACAATACATTATTAACTACAAATCATTATCCGGGGAATGATTGTAAATTCAGGGCTCGATCTAAGCGGTCAACTTTAGTTTCACGTCACTTATCATGCGAATACGTTGTTACCTATCCTTTTGTGACCTATTTTTGTTGATTTCTACCCACACACTCTTACATAGATAAGACGTAACCACATATATAAATATTTAAAAACGTTTAACCCTTGACAATAGGGCTCCTCATAGGGAAGATTAAGCGTAAAAATGGTTGATTATTTTTATTAGGATCCAAATGTTATCCGAAATACGTGCTTTTTCAATCATAGTCGTATTTCACTATTCTGATCACATCTTATTTCACGAGATTTTTGAAAATTTTGCTTCGTCTCTATAGTTGGTTCACAAAGTTATACACCTGTATATAACCTACTAAACTAGTTATACCACATTAGTAGGCACGTTGTGATTCTGAAGACTAAAATTCACAAAACGAAAATCCGTCCATCTGATATGATCGTTATAGTAAAACAGACCTATGGTATAAAATTCAATTGGATTCGGTAACATCCGGGGCTCGATCGAAGCGGTCAACCCTAATCCATCGTCACTTATCACACAAAAATGCTCTTACCTACCTCTCTGTGACCTAGTTTGGTCGATTCTTCCACACGTTAAACTCTCATATAGATGAGACGTAACCGCACATATAAAAATTTGGAGACGTTTACCTCCCGAAGATAGGGCTCCCATTGGGAAGATTAAGCGTAAAAAGGGTTGACCGCTTTTACCGGCACCCAAACGTTACCCGAAATACGTGATTTTTCAACCATAATCGTATTTCACTATTCTAATCACATCTTATTTCACGAGATTTTTGAAAATTTTGCTTCCTCTATATAATTGATTCACAAAGTTGTATAACCTACTAAACAAGTTATAATACCATATTAGTAAGCACGTTGTGATTCTGATGACTAAAATTCACAAAATGAAAATTCGTCCGTCCGATATGATCGTTATGGTAAAACAGAGCTATGGTATAAAATTCAACTGGATTCGGCAACGTTCGGGGCTCGATCGAAGCGGTCAACCCTAATTTATCATCACTTATCACACGGAAACGCTCTTACCTACCTCTCCGTGACTTAATTTGGTCGATTCTTTCACCCGTTAAACTCTCACATAGATGAGACGTAACAGCACATATAAAAATTTAGAGACGTTTACCTCCTAAAGATAGGGCTCCCACTGGGAAGATTAAGCGTAAAAATGGTTGACCGCTTTTACCGGCACCCAAACATTACCCCAAATACGTGATTTTTCAACCATAGTCGTATTTCACTATTCTGATCATATCTTATTTCATGAGATTTTTGAAAATTTTGCTTCCTCTATATAGTTGATTCACAAAGTTGTATAACCTACTAAACAAGTTATACCACATTAGTAGGCACGTTGTGATTCTGATGACTAAAATTCACAAAATAAAATTTTATCTGTCTGATATGATCGTTATGGTAAAACAGGGCTATGATATAAAATTCAACTGGATTCGGCAACGTTCGGGGCTCGATCGAAACGGTCAACCATAATCTATCGTCACTTATCACAAGGAAACGCTCTTATCTACCTCTCCATGACCTAGTCTGGTCGATTTTTTCACACGTTAAACTGTCACACAGATGAGACGTAACAGCACATATAAAAATTTGGAGACGTTTATCTCCCGAAGATAGGGCTCCCATTGGGAAGATTAAGTGTAAAAAGGGTTAACCGCTTTTACCGGCACCCAAACGTTACCCGAAAAACGTGATTTTTCAACCATAGCTGTATTTCACCATTCCGATCACATCTTATTTCACGAGATTTTTAAAAATTTTGCTTACTCTATATAGTTGATTCACAAAGTTGTATAACCTACTAAACAAGTTATATAACATTAGTAGGCACGTTGTGATTCCGATGACTAAAATTCACAAAATGAAAATTCGTCCGTCCAATATGATCGTTATAGTAAAACAGGACTATGGTATAAAATTCAACTGGATTCGGCAACGTCCGGAGCTCGATCCAAGCGGTCAACCATAATTATCTTCACTTATGATTATCAGTAAATTACCATAATTGATTGAAGAATAAATCAAACCGAATTTTGTTCGATTTGTGTTAAGATTGTTTTGATTTTGAAACATATTTTATAAATTGACAAGAATCAAAATGATGTATAATGTCAATAATTATGATAACCGATTAAAGTAAATTATGTAACTTTTTATAGAATTTGCATTAAATGTAATTTTAGTATAATGTTGTAAACTTTTATTGCATCTATTAAAAAAGATTCGTTAATAAATGTGAATGATTTCTCATAATAATTTTATTTCATTCGTATTTATTTTTTATAAATATTTGTTTAATTACTAAACTTGAGTAAGATCGTGGAAAAGTAGTAAAATTTGGGCACACAAGCGACAAATTTGGTAATTATCGTCAGTCAAGTGGCCAAAATTTTGGGGGCAATCTTTCCGCTAAAATTTTGAAGCAATTTCAAACGAAAATTTTCAAAAATTTCCACAAACGAAATCTTGTACTTAAAGTTCTGCATATCCCAATTCTTCCCCAAATCCATTTCTTTCTCAAACCCCATTCTTTTCCCCATGTGGGGGGAGGGGGACTTCTTCACCTCTCCTCCGCTGTCGACAACCACATCGACAGAACACCATCTCTGTCAAGCACCCAGTCCTCCCTTGGTGCGCCAAGCACCCAGTCCTCCCTCACCGTGCCAAGCACTCCCTCACTGTCGTCAAGAACGATCTCATCCTCTTTGACTGACGGCTCCGTCCTCAGCCCTTCCCAGCAATCTGGGCTTCGTCAACATCGATCAGAACATTTATTTTACTTTCTAAATAGCCTAATTTTTCAAATTCTTGCTTGACAGGCTAATGTGCTTATTAGTCCCATTACTGGTGGTGTGGTTCTTACTTGGCTTATTGGTTCTGTGCAAACAACCAACATTGACCAAAGGTGAGATTATCAATGTTGAAGGACCTTAACGGCAACTTGATCTCCATGTACTTAAATGTTTCTTTCGCATAACTTCATTTGGTTTCCTGTGTCCCTTTGCTAATAGTTTGATGCGTTTATGCAGGGACAAACTAATTGGGCTGTAATACTACCAACACTCCTAAAGCTCGACTTGCCAATGAAACTAATGTCAGGGGTATTATAGCCATAATCTGCCAATGAAACAGTAAACAAAGCAGCAGCAGCAAAATGACTACCTATATGTGTAGTCAACCAACTAATTCCGAATCATCTGTGTAAAGTATATGTTATATATCCATTATAAAGACTATTGTTTATCACTAAATTGATCTTTTGTCTAAAGGATGCTTTCTGATGTACAGAGCACAAGGAAGCAAAGGGGCAACAAAGAATGCAGTATTCATTATATTCATGAACATTATCCCATTTGTTTCTTTAGTGTTTACCTTATATATAACTATACTTTAATTGAATTTGAATGCTTATGTACCAGAGATCAAGGGAGCAAAACAAAGTCTAAATGGAAGGAAGAATCAGAATCATTTGGACCTTTTTATTTCATGAACTCCCCAACAATATCCATATCTGCGTGTTTTTTGTAATGCTAACAGACTTACGGGGCGGTTCTACATGTCATTGCAACCTCAACATGCACAGTATTTTGTTTCCCAGATAGGCAAAACATGTAACTATTTTTTGATACAGTTTAATTCTTTGGTACATGTAACACTGTTGTCCATAGAGGGCTGCATAGGTTCTGTTTCCACACAATTGTAACAGGTTCTTAATGTTTCGCCACCTTAATTGAATTTTTCAATACAAAAGCATTTAAGGTAAGTCAATAACTGGTATCACAAACCGCAGCAACACGCGGGGATGTACCTTGTCTACCATAAACAAATTGGCAGGCTGTGTCATCTACAATTTGGTTTATCAAATAAATAATATACATAACTATTTCTACATTGAACAGGAGATCTGTAATATGCTGGTACACTGCCAGGAAAGAACATCTTTCTAACTCCTTCACCTACAATTTGGTTTATCAAATCAATAAAATAATTAATATACATAGCTATTTCTACATTGAACAGGAGATCTGTAACATGCTGGTACAAGCCAGGAATGAACATCTTTCTAATTCTAACTCCTTCACCCTTTATAATCAGGAATATGATGCCTGATGCACCCTGAAAACAGAACACCAGAGAGATAAGTATAAGCAGGCAGTTAAGTGAACATGGCATTCAACAGTTTGATAGAGTTTAGTTGATCTATAGATGGACGG
>NC_020493.1:2016771-2020034 GCF_000184155.1 Fragaria vesca subsp. vesca | reverse complement strand
GAGAGAGAGAGAGAGGAGGCTGACGAGAATTTTGAGAGAGAGAGACGATAATATCACATAGAAGAATGTAAGTGTAATCCTGGCCATCCATTGAGAATAGACGGCCGAGATCTTTTTTATGAGGCAGTATTAGCAGAGGTTTATTAGGAGAGGATCCGGATCCAATCTAGGGGGCGTGCGACCTATGCAAATACCCTCCAGCCCTTTTTCACTCTGCTGATGCTTATTTTTTTTTTTTGTACTTTTTTTTTGCTTTATACGGTCAACTGACCGAATTTCTTGACGGTTGACGAAATTTCTTAACAGCTCCAACATGTGGTTCACATCTCACCACATATGCAGTGCGCCGTCTAAGCCGCATGGGTCCAAAAATTCCCGGTCCATTCCAGACAGCTCCAACTATAACGAGTCATGACGACTTATTAGTCTACAAAGTCATGCTAAATAATTAACTTATACCACACATTACCCTTGACAGTATCCATGATCATGATGTTCTCTGTAGCATTGGTTTGATTAATTTTGATTCTGACTATGAAAAAGAGCAAAGTTTTAACATTGCATTCAACAGTAGAGGAGAATAAAGTTAACGTTAAGACCAAAATTAAATCGATGCAAATGATTTTGCTATCGACCATTTTCTAAAGTAACGGTTAAACCATTGTTTGAAACTGTTTTAGGTTTGCTTGAAGAGTTAGAAGCCCTGCTTGAACTAGAAGGGCGTCACCTAACAACGAATGCAGGTTGTTTAGGGGCTGGAATTGTTGCACTTTCATTCCGAGCATGAAAACCACTTGTGACATGGTTGGCCGATCACATGGATCTTCTTGTACACATAAGAGTCCAACATTTTCACACTTGAAGTACTCCTCCTTGTTGCAGCTGTGACAAAGTGTGTGTTCTAGCAAATCTAATGCCTTTTCTTCTTTCCACAAATGCCATGCCTGGTATTAATTTACAAAACGTAAGGTGTTATGATGTTTAGGATAACATAAATAGTAGCTAGCCACTATGAAATGTTTCTATCACTCACATAGCCAAGAAGTCACAAATATGTTTCAGGCTGATAAAATCCTGTGTTCCTTTTCCCAGTATGATCTCAATCACAACTACACCAAAGCTAAAAAATTACTGAGAATAACCCATCTATTAATGCATGCACTGGAGACATATAGCCACTGCAAAAAAGAGAAAAAATTCGTATGTGTAGTCAGTAGTGCAAAAAATTTATATACTTAAAGCGCACACCCTGATGGTTTTTGATTGATGAAACAATATATACCATCAATCTAGTTAAACTTATCTCTAAACTTACTATGTTCCCACTACTCTATTGGTGCTTGCTGAAGTTTCATTGCCTCCAAAGATCCTTGCCAAACCGAAGTCTGATATTTTGGGGTTCATCTCTTCACTCAGTAGAATGTTGCTAGTTTTCAGATCTCTATGAATAATCCTTAGTCTGGAATCTTGGTGAAGATAAAGAAGCCCCCGAGCAATTCCTAAGATGATGTTAAAGCGTGTGTTCCAGTCCCATGATACACATACTTTTCGATCTTTCAAGGCATTATTTTTCATCCAATAGCAAATTGTTTAAGTTAGTTTTTATAAATCAAATATGTGTAACACATTAGGCAATGAATAATTCTGGAGAACATAAGTAGAGACTAACCAAATATGAAAGAGTCTAAGCTTTTGTTGGCCATGTACCTCGGCATAATAGCCCAAAAGTCGAACCAGATTTCGATGTTGGAGTTTGGCAATTAACAAAACCTCATTTTTGAACTCCGCTAAGCCTTGGCCTAAACAACTCGAGAGCCTCTTTACAGCGATTTCTTCTCCTCCCGGAAGCTTACCGTAATTCACATACTCAGGTAAAACAACCTGATATCTATGGTTTTTCTTGTCTTATGTATTATGGCTAGCCATTGCACCATCAATACAGTAAAACCTCTATAAATGAATAAGGTCGGGACCGTTAAGACCGTTAAAAATTATTACTTTAGAGAGGTTATATATTATCGATAAATGAATAATTTAGAGGGGTTATATATTATCGATATATGAATAATTGATCCATTTATCGATAAATGAATTCATTATTACTTTATATAGCAACTTTATAGAGGGTTTGTTGTAAAGAGTTTCGTTAATTTGTTAAGAGTTTCATTAATTTTTTCACAATATATAAGGATACTTTTGGAATAATTAAATTTAGAAATTAAAATTGTTAAGATTTTCTTTAATTTGTGTTATGAACGTTATTTACTCTCTATTTGATGTATTTTATCAATTATTAATATTTTTCATGATATTAAGTCTTGCTTAAAAAAATGCTCCACAGTAAACAGAGCTGAGGATCCCAAAACCCTAGGTTTTGGTGCAAGGGGGTGGTGAACTCCAACTGCGGGTTCTTTGACGGCACCTCATCTCGGTGAGGCATTTGGTAGAGGTGGTGTGCTCGCGTGGATCAGGATTTGAGATTTGGGTTAAAGGCTTGGTGTCTGTGGCAGGCTTTGTTGTTTGTCGAAGACGTTTCAGTTAAAGGCGGAGGCAATTCAGATCTGTTCGTTGGAGAAGACGAAGTGAGCTTGCATTGGAACAGTGGCGGCGAACGCAGAAGGCATCGTCTTCGGAAGAGGTTTACAGTTACTCCAAGTTTCTGAGGCCGTTTCGCGGCGAAGGTTGTGGGCGGCGGAGAAGTTACTCCAAGTTTCGGATACCGTTTCGCAGCGGCATCATGGTCCTTCGACCAAGCAAGCCACCGGACTGAGCTGGCGGTGACGAAGTCCTTTGGAAGACCTTTCATGGCAGTCGAGACTGGATGGGTGAACGAGGGAGGGTGACGGGCCACTGGGTTGGGCTCCTCTCTTGTCTCCATGTGGGCTAGCTGCTATGTTTGGGATTAAGGGGGAGAAGGATCCCTTCTGAACCCTTGTTTGTCTTATCCCGCTTCTTAACAATGAAAGATACACCGATGTAGGTCTTAGGCCTGATTCGTGAAGTGTTGTAAGATTACTAGGGTAGGAAAGTTCATTGCTTTTTGGTATTTCATATCCACTTTTTTTTATGTAGTTTTGATATTTGTTTTTCAATTCTTATTAAGAGTGCGGCTATTGGGACCTCTAAATTTGCTCAGTACACCTCTCATTCTCTCTACACCTCCGTTTTATTTTTAAATACAAGCATTTGCTCATTAAACCTCTTTTCAAATTCCTAAAATAGCCTTGTTTATGTAATTCACATATATATTAATATATTACTCA
>NC_020493.1:2007808-2016751 GCF_000184155.1 Fragaria vesca subsp. vesca | reverse complement strand
AAGAATGAATATACATGAACTATTTTATGTTTTTGTTACTTTTGTATTTTAATAATTGATAGATCATAATTTTTGTAAAAATATTTTTTCACTTTGTATATGTATGTGACATGTATGATAATATAAATATATAAATGCTTTAATAAGTATGTGGTAAAACTACAAAATAAAAATCAATAAGGAAAATAATAAAATGTAATCCATTATTATTGAATTAGAAGGTTTAGAGAGAATAAATGTAATATTACTTTTTGTTTAATTAGTGTCCTTAATAGTCATTGTGTAAGAGGATAAATATGTCATTTAATAATTCATAATCGAGTGAGGTCAACTGAGCAAATTTAGAGGTCCCAATAGCCACACTCTTCTTATAAATAGTTTGATTTAGTTTCTAGTTATGCGTTGTTTGGTCTTCGGATTATTAATGCTTGATCTTTTGGTCATCATGATCTTTAATCAATGAAATTTTCTTCGTTCACCTAAAAAAAAAAAATTAATGTAAATATTTAATTATTTATTATTACTTTATATATTCGTTGGGACCTAAAGGGAGTCTAAAAAAATTATTATCTTATCCATTTAGCGAGGTACTAGTAATATGATGGAAAAAATTATTATTTAATCGAAGTTATTAATTTATCAAATATTCATTTATCGAGGTTTTACTGCAGCAGCAATTGATGACGGAGATCACCATGTAATCAGCCTCACCACCGAACATGCCCAACATCATCAAGCCCATCAAAACCAGCCAAACCTCTCAGCCCAAATAACTCAGCCTTGAACTTAGGCCCAAAGGCCCAAGCCAGGATCCAAACCCGGGCATGTGGAGGAGAAAATCTCTCATGCTGTTGCGCTGCCACCATCAACTCCAACGGCAGAAGTCCAGCGCAGGCTTCCCCGCTGACACAACCCGAGTACCTGGCGCACCCGACCCGCGACCATCGCCGCCTTTGCTTGATCAATATTCCGGCCAATGGTTGACGAAAGCCACTCTCCTCCCATCCGGATTGCAGGTCCGCTGGCCTGCTGTGGATCCCGAACGCGATCTAAAAGCTGCAACTTACCAAACAGTTTCTGCCACAAGTATTGGATCCCGAATACAATATAGGAAATGTGGACATACGAATTGTGCTGCCCGATCGATGAAGCATGAGATATGCAACGGGTATGATCATATCATCAGTATACCTTCTATTTCTTTTTTTCTTTTCTTTTTCCTTTTCGTTGTAAATGATCCCAATTTTAAAGCTAACATTAATATTGAAGCTCTATCGAGGTTCTGGCAAAGTAATAGTGACTCCATTTTTGGAATAAGTGGTAACAGAACTTGAATTCCTACTTGTTGAAAACGCAGGTTCTTTGGAGGGTGGAAGTGAGGTAGCTTCTTCAGCCTCGAGCATATGAATCACTAAAGACATTGTCGGTCGATCAGCTGGAGCTTCTTGAACACACAAAAGCCCGACATGGATGCACCTCAAAGCTTCATGAATCCGGCAAGTTTCCCTTACTGATGCGTCAATTACCTCCACTCCTCTACCTTCTTTCCATAGTTGCCATATCTGATATTTACACATATAATACAATTAGTCTTCCTCTTGCGTCCCGATTCACCGTATGTTAAAAATTGTCCTAACTGATAAGCAAAGCTTCAAATCACTAGAAAACACATTAAGAACTTCCCAAGTTTATTATCTTACCCATTGAGCTAGCGTTTGTGAATTTTCGCAAGAATAAAACAAAGCATTCTTCTTTCCGCTTACAATCTCTAACAATAGTACTCCAAAACTGAACACATCCAATTTCCCAGAAAAATGACCATATACTGCATATTCAGGTGACATGTAGCCGCTGCAAGAATAGTACAAGAATGAGTGTCAATAATGATGTTAAATATTTCGGTTATATAAATCACCGGCTATATAGACTTACTATGTCCCAACAACCTTGTTGGTATTTGCTTCAATTTGATTTATATCAAAAATCCTCGCCATTCCAAAGTCAGACACTTTGGGATTCATCATTCCATCCAACAGAACATTACTTGCTTTTAAATCTCTATGGATGATTTTCAACCTAGAGTATTTGTGGATATATAGTACTCCTTGAGCAATACCTTGTATAATTCGAAACCGTGTAGCCCAGTCCAACTTTGTCTTTTCAAAAGGATCTAAGGATGAAGCAGAATTAGCAGAATGTTGAACTGCGTTAAAAACAAAAGTTGTACACAGGATAGGAAAAAAAAAATACAAATTTGATGTCAAATTAATTGTCAAAATTGTTATCTTTAAAGCCATAAGCATACATACCAAACAAAAATTTGTCCAAACTTCGATTAGGCATGTACTCGTAGATCAATATCAGTTCATCTCCTTCCGTGCAGCAACCCATGAGATGAGCAAGGTTGGTATGCTGGAGTTTGGCTATAAGTTTCAACTCATTCATGAACTCATGATGCCCTTGCCCAGACTTCTTTGATAGCCTCTTTACGGCCACTTCTTGATTTCCCGGCAAAATTCCCTATAGTGGCAAAGAGAACCAAACATTACCCTCAATATTAAATAATCTGGAAGTAACCTGGGAAAGTACCAAAATGAAGAAGAATGTACTTGCAGTCTTTCATCCAGAGCATATTATAGAAGTGTCACCTTATAAACAGGGCCAAATCCTCCCTCCCCAAGTTTATTGTCTTCAGAGAAGTTGTTTGTGGCAGCTAATATACTCCTTAAACTGAAGAGTGGTAGTTCTGTATCATTCTTCCCACCTAAATTCTCACTTACTGTTCTTGTTATCCTCCCTGTTTCAGTATTGCTGTTAGATATTATTCGTAAGCAGATTACTAGAATCCATGTGCCTGCACATAAGGGATCGAGGAGTGCGTACCCAATTTTTTCTTCCATAAGAAATAGCCAGAAGTTATTGTAAGCAGTCCAACTGCAGCAGAGACTATTGCAATTACAAGGGTCCTCTTTAAGGAATTAACAGAAACACCCTTTTTGCCTACAAAACAGACAGATATCTGTTAGGTTAACTATTAATAAAGATAGCATGAGTTTAATTATACTTCACACATCCGTAAAGGAAATAGCAAAAAATGAACTATATACCTAATTCAGACCCGTGAACACGAATACGAATATCATTTGCAGCAATAATTTTAGTCTCTACTAGATCCTGTAATTCGCCAAACCATGCTAAACATTTCCCAGTGCTTCCATCTGTCCCATTTACATAAGCATAAGCTGTGCAAGAACAGCTCTGCTGACATTCCGACTCACACTCGCTCATACTCTTATAAGTCTTATTGTTTAACACAACAGAATGATCCGGCAGTTTCACGTTTTCAAGCCTTGAAAAGTTATCCTGTATGCCATTACCACATGCCAACACCTTTTCCCTAATGCAGCCCCCGGACCAATCCCCCTCCACCGATTGGTTCGGAAACTTGGCTTTAAAATCAGTCAAACACTTGCATGGTGTTGACGACAGCAGGGAATCACCTCTACTACACGCACTATTGGGACCGCAATGAGCATAAAAATCACAGTTATCAGAAGGTAAAGTCTCAAGTTCCAACCAAGTTTTACTAGAACCCTGCCACAGCAGCTGTTTAAGTTGCCCTGTAGGACTCAACCAGACCCTGAATTTCACCGAGCTATTCGAGACACTGAAAACACCATAAACCTCATCAGCATCAGTGTTGTATGAAAAGAAAATCGCGGTTCCACCTGGAATTTGAAAGACTGTTCTTGTATCCTTGCCAACGAACACAGAACTTCTAAAATACGGAAGAGTTTCCTTCCAGATAAAGCTCTGAAGTGGTACTTGACTATCAATGCCGTAGGTGAAGTTTCCAAGTTGTGGATCATCAAGCGCTGCCCAGGATGTAAGGCCAGTTCGTTGGCCAGTCTTTTTGTTCAAGCTAATCTTCATGTCTGGCAACAAAGTATCAGAGGGATGATTGAAGCTCTGCCACAAGGTGACTTCTCCAAAGCTAAGAACAAGGTTTCCCGTATCTGCTAGTAATCCAGTTGTGTGATTCATTGCAGAAGCAGATAGTGATGCATTAGTTGACCAGACAATATTTTCAGTCTGATCCAACACTACAAGGTTTCCATCGCCGCTGAGCATAAACAGACCCGGAGAATCAAGCGGAGATTCTCTGTTAGCAATCCATACTAACGCAGTGTCTGGGAAGGTGTTGAATCGTATACCAAGGAAGTATTTACTAGAATTCTCAGGATTGAAGAAGCCTAATGAAAATGTCCCAAGGGAAGAAACCAAAGTTTGATTACCAGTGATATATTGTCCTGCTACTAATTTGTCTTGGCAAGTACATAATGACAGGATATGAGATAAGAGCAGTGTTACTAGGTAACACAAGAGCCACCCCATTCAGAAACAGAGATATAGGAAGAAGAGCTTGAGAAAAAGTTCATTCCATATTTTGAACTCACTGAAGCTAGTATACGTTCACATAGTAGACTAGAGAGTAGAACAACCCAGAAAATGAAGACAGCCACAAAAGTCCCAGAAAATAATAAAACTAAAGAGTCGTACATGAAAAGATAAAAGAAGTCAAGAAACAGGTGCCATCTGTACTAAGAGTCGTGAGTCGTGACGACTTGTTAGTCCACAAAGTTATGCCAAATAACGTATACGGTGTACCCCATATGGGAGCACGAGGATCGTTAAGTTAAGGATTTTTTAGTATATTTTATTTTTGATTTTATATTACATTTTAACCGTTCAGTTTAAAGATATTTATAAGTAGATTATTATTGTAAATTTTCAGCCATATTAAAAATCGTTAAGACATCATAAATGTGATTTACCGATTATAAACTTGAACGGTTCATGTTTGATAGATTTAGTTTGTCTATTAATTTGATCCAGTTTGTTACCTTAACGGTCACCAATTTAGCTGAAAATTTGTATGATTGATTTACTCATATAGACCTAAAAACTGAACGGATAAGATGTCAATATGTGATATAAAAATAGGTCTTTTAAATCATAAACCAAAAAGTCCTCAACTTAAAGGTCTTCAATAAAAGGGCTCCCTATCACACATTACCCATAACATTATCCAAGATCATGATACACTTTGTAGCATTGATTTGGTTAATTCTGATAATGAAATAGAGTGTATTTTAACATTACATTCGATTGTAGAGATAATAAGGATTACATTAAGAACAATTGAAAATCTGACGCAATGTTTTTGCTATCGACCATCTTCTATGATGACAATTAAACCATTGTTCGAAACTGTCTCAGGCTTTGCTTGAAGAGTTATAAAGCCTACTAGAACTAGAGGGGTACCGCCTAACAACAAATGCACGTTGTTTAGTGGCAGGAATTGTTGCAGTTTAACTTTTGAGCATGGAAACCACTTGTGACATGGTTGGCCGATCACCTGGATTTTCTTCTCATTGCTGCTCCGTGGATGTAGGCTCCGTGGATTTTCCACTTGTGTTCTTTTGTTTATCGTTCTTGCATATATTTGGAATGTTGGATTCTCCCCGCAGTGATCCTCTGGTCATCTATGGGTTGTTGTTATTAGGGGCGGTGAGCACAACAATATGGATATCTTGAGCGGGAAGTATCATCATATGTCAATAATAATACCTTCCTTTTTTTGACCTTTTTCTTAATGATCCGACTTTGAAAGCTAACATTAATATTGAAGCTCTATCGAGGTTCTGGCAAAGTAATAGTGACGACATTTTCAGAATATGGGGTCACAGAACTTGAATCGCAACTTGTTGAAAAAGCAGGTTGTTTTGAGGGGGGAAGCGATGTAGCTTCATCGACCTCTAACATATGAACCACCGATGACATTGTTGGTCGATCAGCTGGAGCTTCTTGAACACACAAAAGCCCGACATGGATGCACCTCAAAGCTTCATGAATCCGGCAAGTCTCCCTTACTGATGCATCAATTACCTCCATTCCTCTTCCTTCTTTCCATAATTCCCATATCTGAGATTACACATATAATTAAAACCATTAATCTTGCTCTTGCTTTCCGACTCACTTATGTGTAAATATGCATAATTAAAACGCAAGGCTTAATAGAACTTCCCAAATTCATTAGCTTACCCATTGAGCAAGCGTTAGTGAATTTTCACAATGATAAAAGGAAGCATTCTTCTTTTCACTTACAATCTCTAACAATAATACCCCAAAACTATATACATCCAGTTTCTTTAAGAAATGACTATAAAGTGTATATTCTGGTGACACGTAGCCACTGTAAGAATGGTAGAAAATGAAGTTCAATATTCATTATAAAAGTTTAAATGATAGAAATTAGGGGTTATATATACTTACTATGTTCCAACAACCTTGTTGGTACTTGCTTCAATTTGATTTATATCAAAAATCCTCGCCATTCCAAAGTCACACACTTTGGGATTCATTGTTCAATCCAACAGAATATTACTTGCTTTTAAATCTCTATGGATGATTTTCAACCTGGAGTATTTGTGGATATATAGTACTCCTTGAGCAATCCCTTGTATAATTCGAAAGCGTGTAGCCCAGTTCAACTTTGTCTTTTCAATAGGATCTAAGAATGAAGCAGAATTATAGAATGTTGAACTGCGTTACATACAAAGAGTTGTACATAGGATAGGAAAAAAACAGTCATGTTGACCTGGTCAGTTATTGACCAAGGGTTTTATAGTCAACCACCGTTAGATGTAAATCCAAGAGTTAAAAATAAAACAACTTTAAAATAATATTTCCTACTGTTAGATTTACATCTAAGGTTATTGACCATGATTCTCTTGTACCTGATTAGGTTAACGCTACTGAGTAAAAATAATGTATATTTGAAACGTTGTACATAGTATACGAAAAATAATGCATGTTTAATCTTCAAAGCCATAAGCATACTTACCAAACAGAAATTTGTCCAAACTTCGATTAGGCATGTACTCGTAGATCAATATCAATTCATCTTCTTCCATACAGCAACCCAGGAGCCGAGCAAGGTTGGTGTGCTGGAGTTTGGCTATAAGTTTCAACTCATTCATGAACTCATGATGCCCTTGCCCGGACTTCTTTGATAGCCTCTTTACGGCCACTTCTTGATTTTCCAGCATAATTCCCTATAGTGGCAAAGATAACCAAACCTTAACCCCAAAAATTAAGTAATCTGGAACTAACATGGGAAATTACCAAAATGAAGAAGAATGTACTTGCAGTCTTACATCAAGACCATATTATGAAACGTCACCTTATAAACAGGGCCAAATCCTCCCTCTCCAAGTTTATTACCTTCAGAGAAGTTGTTTGTAGCAGCTAATATACTCCTTAGACTGAAGAGTGGTAGTTCTGTATCATTCTTCCCACCTCCTGCCCTAACCTTACTTATATTCTCACTCACTCTTCTTGCTATCCTCCCTGCAGTTTTAGTATTACTGTTAGAATATTATTTGTATGGGTTACTTGAATCCATGTGCCTGCACATAAGGGATCGAGGAGTGCGTACCCAATTTTTTCTTCCATAAGAAGTAGCCAAAAGTTATTGTAAGCAATCCAACTGCTGCAGAGACTATTGCAATTGCAAGGGTCCGCTTCGTGGAATTAACAGAAACACCCTTAGGCCTACAAAATACACAAAGATCTGATGGTTAACTGTTAATGAAGATAGCTCCAAGTTCTTGCCAATGAGTTTGATTTTTAGTCAGTATGCTAAGGATTTCTCTTCACACATCTATAGTAAATAGCAAAAAGAAAACTGTATATATACCTAACTCAGAACCGTGAACACGAACATGTGTATTAATATTGAGATTCAGATTTACACTCTCTCATACTCTTACTGTTTAACAGAACAGTATGATCCGGCAGTTTCACGTTTTCAAGCTTTGAAAAGTTGTTTTGTATGCCGTTACTACATGTCAACACCTTTTCCTTAACACAGCTACCGGACCAGTCCCCCATCGCCGATTGGTTCGGAAACTTGACTTTAAAACCAGTCAAACACTTGCATGGCGATGATGGCAGGGATGCACCTCTGCGAAAGGCACTATTAGGACCGCAATGAGCATAAAAATCACAGTTATCAGAAGGTAAACGCCCCAGATCCAACCAAGTTTTACTAGGACCCTGCCACAGCAGCATTTCAATTGTCCCTGTAGGATTCAACCAGACCCTATATTTTACTGAGCTATCCGAGACACTGCAAACAGCATAAACCTCATCAGCATCAGTGTTGAATGAATATAAATCGCAGTTCCACGATGATTTTGAAATTCTGTTCTTGTATATATGCTAATGTACACAGAAGTTCTATAATACGGAGTGGTTTCCTTCCACGTAAAGCCCTGAAGTTGTACTTTAGGATCAAAGCCGAAGGGAAAGCCTAGGTCATGGGCAAGATCTGGGTCGCCACGTGGCAATGATTTTAAGCTCCAGTTTCCACTCACGGTTTTTGTTTCTAGGTCGCCACGTGGCAGTGACTGTGTATTAAGTTTTATAATAGGTATTTTGAGTGTGAATAATGATTTAATAAAATTATGATTAAATAAACAAAATAACATATTGAAATTAAAATATTTATTTCATGATTTAAATTGACAGATCAAGCCTAGAAAAAAATGACTTATCTTTATTTAAATTGTTTATAAGAGTTTATGGTGCAAATTTATGATTATTAGAAAATTTCTTTTTATATTATTCATCTTAATTAATTATACACTAATTTTTGTAGTAATTTTTTTTTTTAAATTAACTAACACTTATTAACATCTTAATTGCTATTTGAGTTTAAACTAAGAGTAAATGACACTTTAGTACTAATTTAAGCTTTATTTTGCCCATTTAAATGTTTTTAAAAGAAATGTGTCCACTTCAATATAAGGTGTGTAAAATGTGCCCTATTAGACAAAACTTTTTTAATGGGCCCATTTTTAACAGTTTTTTCTGTCG
>NC_020493.1:2003079-2006932 GCF_000184155.1 Fragaria vesca subsp. vesca | reverse complement strand
GAGGTTAGGAATGATAAGTACTCCTATTCAGTGGACCTCTCTACTCGTACTTGTTCATGTGTGAAGTGGCAGATTAATTGCTTCCCATGTGCTCATGCACTTGCTGCTATACAAGGTGCAAGACTTGATGTGTATGATTTCATTGATCCTTATTTTACTGCTGAATACTATAGGATGTGTTATAGCTTTCCTATTGCACCTCTGAGTAACGTGGATGCCTCTTGTTCTTCCACTGAGGACTTTATACTACCTCCTGTTACAAAGAGGCCGGCTGGGAGGCCTAAATCAAAGAGGATAGCATCTGCTGGTGAGAAGAAGCTGATTCGATGCGGTCGTTGTAATAAGATGGGCCATCATAACAAGAAGAGCTGTACGGAACCTTTGAACATGTTGTTGTAGTTTCTTGTACATCCTTCTGGTTGTTAGTGGATGTTTGGAATTTGTTGTTTTTTGGATGTTTTTTGAACTATATTCAGATTTCTCTCTATTGTAAGGATTTTGATTGAAGATTTTTGTGATGTTCATTATTGTGGAATTCTCTTGACAATATTATTATGTTCAGATTTTGTTGTTCTGCAGCCTAACACATACTTTACTAGGGGTAGTAAAGTTTCCAAAACCTCAGTTTTTGTTGTTTTGCACCCTAGAACATACTTTACTAGGGGTAGTAATATTTCCAGAACCTCAGTTTTTGTTGTTCTGCAGCCTAACACATACTTTACTAGGGGTAGTAATGTTTCCAGAGCATAAAAAAACACAACTAAGGGGGTAGTAATGTTGTTCTTCACCCAGTAATAAACTTTACTGAGGGTAGTAATGTTTCCAGAATATCAGATTTACTTGTTCTGCAGCCTAAGACATACTTTACTGGGGGTAGTAATGTTTCCAGAACCTCAGTTTTTGTTGTTCTGCAGCCTAACACATACTTTACTAGGGGTAGTAATGTTTTCAGAACCTCAGTTTTTGTTGTTCTGCACACTAACACATACTTTACTAGGGGTAGTAATGTTTCCAGAGTATCGGATTTTGTTGTTCTGCACCCAAACACATACTTTACTAGGGGTAGTAATGTTTCCAGAGTATCAGATTTTGTTGTTCTGCATCCAAACACATACTTTACTGGGGGCAGTAAAGTTTCCAGAACCTCATTTTTTGTTGTTCTGCACACGAACACATACTTTACTGAGGGCAGTAATGTTTCTACAGCATAAAAAAACACATTGCTGATGGTAGTAAACCATTACTTTACTAGGTATTAAATTCCCTTAAATTTACATGAAAGTTTCAAAATAGAACTTAAAATTGGATCTCAGTCTTAGTTGTGATATCTGTCCACATAAATCATTTGTTTAATTTCGCAAACTCCTCTAACATCTTCTTCCTCATTTGGTTGCCGCCTTCTTGGTTTGTATCCAACCCAGCACACATTGACTCCATATAATGTAGAACAAATGGACCACAATCAGACCTGCCATAAATCAAAAGGCTAACTATGTTAATAACTTATTTTGACTGAGAAAATAAATCTGAATATCAATGTACATTACTACCCCCTCATTTATGCTGTTCTACCCCGCTAACAAAAAACATTTACCAAGGGTAGTAAACTCTCAAAGCATCTGGTTATGTAGTTATCAACCCTAACAAACAATGATACATGTACAAGAAGAATATTCATGTACTTACGATGATACATTTTGCTGGGGGCATGTGCGGTGTTCAGTCAGTTTGTATGGTTTATTATGGATGTTATTATCAATAATCCACCGTCTGGTCACCTTTTCATCGTCAGTCATTTTCACTATGTTGCTATGTTTTCTGCCTTGACTGTCCTCGGGTGCGTAATCAATCGCATAATCTTCCCTGTATTCATTCTGGTCAAGGTCTTGGCTCAAAGAAAACAGAGTTGTATAGTGTATACGTTTGATGAACTCCTTGATGTGCTTCACCTGTATATTAAGCAACAAAACAATTTTTAAACATTAGTTAACCTTAACAATTGAATGCTTTGCTATTTTTTTTTTTAAATAAAAATGTTTTGATTGTTTACTCACCACTGCTTTTGCATTTTTGAAGTGAAAGTTGTCTTTTTCTTTGTACGGTGTTGGCAGCGAAGAGTTCATGTGATAAAAGCGTTTGTTGATGTTGTCAATCAGCAGCAAAGTGTAGTGCAGGCTGGTCCCGTGATGTAACGGAATGAAGACCATCTGCTTTCCAAACAGGGTCCAAAGTGGGTTATAGAAGTTTTCCTCTGTACCGAGTTCATAACCACTTTTGAAGTCTCCAGTTGTTCCTCCACTTAGCTTGTGCAGTTCCAACATTGTTTCATGCTCTATGACATCCTTCTGCATTTAAAAAACAAATATGATTAACCTTAGATCAACCAACAGATATAAATAACATTTTACAACCCATAGTAAACTTTACTGGGGTTAGTAATGTTCCAGAACCTCAGTTTTTGTTGTTCTGCAGCCTAACACATACTTTACTAGGGGTAGTAATGTTTTCAGAACCTCAGTTTTTGTTGTTCTGCACCCTAGAACATACTTTACTAGGGGTAGTAAAATTTACATGAAAGTTTCCAGATGGTATCCTCACAGTCATTATAGAGATCAAATGAAAGAAGAATAAATATACATAGCAAAAACTTAAGTTTACTACCCCTAGTGCAAAACAATATCTTGATGAAAATATAAGTTTTATTGCCCCTAGTAAACTTACCACAACCTCGATGTTCATGAATCCAACAGGAAGTTTGGCAGCTTCTGCCCTTTCCTTCAACAACCTCATGTACACTTGCAGGCTCTGCGATCATAACATAAGTCAATATTATTAAATCTAAACTTCACTGAGTGGTGCTAATAAGGTGATATTATTTATTTTTTTATTACTCACACTCGACAATATGTCTGAGTGTTCGATGATCCTTTTCAAGTCACTCTTTGATAAACAGTGCCAGCCTTCAGGACATGTCCAGTACGCTTCACTGTAGAAAAACATTGAATTCATACCCCAATTAAAACAAATATATTTTTGTAATTTTGCATAAGCAAACTGTAAAGTTTTATATAACTGAAACTTACTCTTCCTTTTTGTTCGGGCGGGCTTCAAACCATTGTTTGTAGTGCATTTTCAAATCATCGCCCAGTGAATCCCATGTACTGTTGTCACACTTCAGATTCTTGATTATAATTTTTTTGTGGACTTGAATGTCTTTTGGAGTGCCGTACTCCCAGTCAGGATCCTTTGTTTTCTTGGCGTTTCTAGGGTTCAGCTTCACATTTCTTTCTATCGACATCGGATCCATTGCTTTCCTCTTCTTGGAATAAGTATTCATCTCTTTATCCTTTCTTGTTGCTGTTTGTTCGGTCGATGAAACTTGGGACTGAACTGTCGCAGAGACGTCATTGTCCTTTTCTGTTGCTGATTGTCGGACGGATGCAGCTTGGGACTCAACTATCTTATCTAAATTACAGATGTCATCATCTGTGAGTGGCAAGTCCTCATAGTCGATTACTGGAGATACGTGATTCAGTGGTTGTTCATCATGTATCACAGCCTTCACAAAATAAAATAACACATGTTATTCTCAGATTTTAAACAATAACAAAACGTTTACTACCACTAGTAAACGTTTGCCTGGGGTTTACTACCTTGCAACACAGTTTCCCTATTAAGTCTACTACCCCCTAGTAATTTTATATTCTCACCAAAGCTTCTGGTTGATCATCTGCAGATTGTGTTGTTTGTGCAGTTCCAACTTTGAACTTGACTATCAGGCTTCTGTTCTGGTTTTCCTGATTTTTAATTTAAAAAAAATTAGTTAACATAATAAAGAAAACAAAATAAAGTA
>NC_020493.1:2000131-2001734 GCF_000184155.1 Fragaria vesca subsp. vesca | reverse complement strand
AGTGATCCTGCCTCTATAAACTTCATATTAAAAAGTTTACTACCCCTAGTAAATTTCAACTGGGGGTAGTAAACTTGCAATAGAACATCCCTCCAAGGCCAATATACACTCTGGAAGAGAAACAACTGATGTGCAAACAAAACTCTATTTTACTACCCCTAGTAACTTCTACTGGGGTAGTAAACTTCTATTTCCAACACCATTATACACATACAGACCTAGAAAACAACTCGCATTCAACAAAATCAAAGTTTTACTACCCCTAGTATTGAACACAGCCATTAGACACATCCAGACAGTGGAAAATAACTGACATGCAAACAGAAATTAAAGTTTACTACCCCTAGTAAAGTTTTACTAGGGGTAGTAAAGTTGCCACACCGTTTCTACATTGCCATAAAACACATTGAAGCAGAGAAATATGAACCCAGACAACATTATTGGGGGTACAAACACAGATTTATGCTAGGGTTTCTTTTCACCTGAAAAAGAAGAATTTAGCGCGATGTAGTGAAACAGCGGCGGCGATGTACTGAAGCAGCGGCGTTGAAGTACTGAAGCAGCGGCGTTGAAGTACTGAAGCAGCGGCGGCGATGTACTGAAGTAGCGGCGGCGATGGATTGAAGAAGCGAAGGCTGAGGTCTTGATGGAGTGAGGAGTGAGGCAGCGGCGTCGATGGATTGAAGAAGCGAAGCGGCGTGTGTTGAATTCGGAGGAATTGAATTGAGTGGCGTCGATGAAGGAATTGAATTCGGAGTGGGTTGGAAGCGGTTATTAAGGCTGGGGTATAATTGTATTTTTACTAGGAAACATTGGTTTGGGCTGTGTAATCTGTTTTTGATTGGTTTGGGCTAGAAAAATGTAGTATTTGTGCATTAGGGCTTTTTCCCTTAAACTAATATTATCCAAAAAGAGTTTAAACTACTACTCAGACCCACTTGCATATCAAAACGTGTTGTTGGGCCATATATATGTTGCACGTCAGGACAAGAAAGTGGTCTTCACGCAACATGAACACGTTCTCAATTGGTCCGTGGCTCAACGCGCCTTCATTCACGCGTCGATCACCATCCTTTCCAGTGCTGGCGTCATCAGAATATGTGGGCTTGGGCTGACATGGATGGGAAGGCTCGGGTAATAGAAAGTGGTGACCTGGGTCATGGGTCTGACCCAGGTCATGACCCAATGCTCAATGGTGGTGATTTTTTTTATGGGTGGAAGCATGGTTTTTAAGGCTGGGTCTTCAATCTGATGTGGCCCATAACCTGGGTCTTTAAAACCCCTTGGGGTGGACTTGCTCTAAGACTAACACTGTTAACATAACTCAAATCCTTAAAAGCTAATTAGCACGGGTAAAAATTATAGAAAATTATATAATAAAACATGACCAAATTTAAAAACAAAAAAACCTCATTTTTAATAATTTTTATACAAATTAAGAGATAAGCCTGAGACCCATAATTCATAGTACCAGGCCTGATCCAAGATTGCGCTATTAAATTACCAAAACGTCTAACTTCGAAGAAAAATTACAAACTTACCACCATTACAAATCTTCTTCTTTCTCTCACCCACCCCGTCACAAATCCTCTCTCTCTCTCTC
>NC_020493.1:1998210-2000111 GCF_000184155.1 Fragaria vesca subsp. vesca | reverse complement strand
CTCTCTCTCTCTCTCTCTCTCTCTCTCTCTCTCTCTCTCTCTCTCTCTCTCTCTCTCTCTCTCTCTCTCTCTCTCTCTCTCTCTCTCTCTCTCTCTCTCTCTCTCTCTCTCTCCTCGTCCAGATCGGAGCTCGACGCCGGCGTCACCTTTGCCAATGCTTGAAGGACATACCACAACTGGCCGAAGACTTAGTTGGAGTCGCATGCGAGCAAAGCTCACCGATCTCTTCCACGACACCACGGCCGTCTAGGACAGTGGATTCAAAGGCTACGGTTTGTTCTGGTAGTAGCTATGGCAGGCAAAGAGCCAAGTCCAGCAAATGAGATCAAGGAGAAAGGAGGACTACAAGGCCAACGACACCATCTCCCTACTGTCGAACCTGTAACTCACTACCTGGCTTGAATTGGCACAATCCATTGACAGAAGGAAGGTCACATCAAAGAGAAGAAAATAATCCGACCAACGCCGTCGACTAGGTCTGCCGGAGTTGGCCGTAAAAATCAGGTCAGGTCAACAGGTTGGTAGCGGGTCAGGTTTGGGTTAGGGTTTATGTCAAGAGAAGAGAGGAGGGAAGAAAAAAGGGGGAGATGGGGTTGGGTTAACATCATAGTCAGTAGCAGCAGCGCGGTAGTAGACATTAATTCGTGCTAATTATAACAGAGAATTGCCAAAAAAAAATTATAATAGCAACGTAGTAGACATAAATTTGTTCTAATTTGTTAATTTGTGTAAAAAAATAGGGAAAATGCCCTAGTGCCCAAATATTTAAAAACTAAAGCCCATTTCAATTAAAGTCTTATCCTTGTGCCCATTCCAATAATTCTTGAAAAAAAGACGTTATTATCCTGTGTTTAATTAAATCCACACAATTTTTATCTCTTTCTTCTTCTTCTTCTTCTCTCTTCCCGATCCATCTGGTTCCTCTCTCTCTCTCTCTCTCAAGTCTCCGGCCGCCTCTACTGCTCCTCCTGCGGCCACATCCAAGACCACGACAACTACGACGACATCTCTGGCACCACCGGCACCGTCATCCGCCTCGGCATCTCCGGTCAGGGCACCAACTACCACTACCGCGACACCAAGATCTACGAGGCCAACAAACTCATCAATGACGTCACTCTCCGTCTCAACCTCTCGCCCTCCCGCGCTGACGAGATCAAGGCCATGATCGGTAAGATCACCGAAGATGAGTTCGACCAAGGTAACTGGTTCAATGTTTTGATTGGTGCCTGTGCTTATGTGGTTACGAGGAGGGATAGCAAGTCCATGCCATCCTCCCGCCTCCTCTCACTCTCACGTAATGTATAGATCGAGTTCACCTCCATCTCCGGCGACTATTCGACGCTACCATCACAACAACGTCAGTTGACTGGGTTGCTTCGTGGAGGCCATGAATGAGTCAAGGTGTTATATATAGTAGGTAAGTGTTGTACGGCTGGATATATCCATTTATATATCTGTATATATGGGGCAATGATTGTGGGAACTTGGAAGAGAATCAAAGTTTGAACTCAAGCAATTTTATATCATTTGAATCAAACCTCACTCCTCATTGTATTACATCTTCTGTTTACTCCAATTTATGATATCTGAGGGAGGGAAGCAATGCTGGTGAGAGGTGGAGGAGCTTCGGCGAGAATGGGGGAATGGCAGTGGTTAAGCTATAGTTAATTTTTTTTTAACTAGCTAGAGGTAAGTAAATATTTTACTGGGGTTCAATAAATAGAAAATTTGATTATTGAGAGTCAATAACTGAGTTACCGGTGAAGGGAATCCGGCGACCGGAGAAAATTTAAGTTACTGGGGGTCAGTAATTGATTATTGGGAGTTAGTGACCAAGTTATTAGGGTCAGTAACTGATTATTAGGGGTCAGTAACCGATTACTGGGGGTCAGTAAGTG
>NC_020493.1:1994160-1998190 GCF_000184155.1 Fragaria vesca subsp. vesca | reverse complement strand
AAAAAAAAAAAAAAAAAAAAAAAAAAAAACCAAAAATTCAATAGAAAGAAGAAGCAAGGTCGAAGAGGTTTTATGTCAAAATCGGTTTTATGTCATCGACCATGGATCAGATCTTCCACACCGGTTACCCACATCGGGTTTTATGTCATCGGCCCCGAAGGTAACAAAGATTCTGGTGGGGGATCTATGATGGCGAAACGGATCGGTCCGATCTGGGTCGCGTTGGGCCAGAAGCGCCTCTAGCCTCGATGCATGTGGTGGCTGCAGAAAGGCGACAGCTTTGAGAAGGATTAGATGTGAGCGGAGGAAGGGGATGCTTAAGAAGAAATGAATACCAATTCTTGGTTTTCTAAACAAAGATGAAGGAAAGATGGTTTGTATCTGGCTGGGTTTTGGGGAGATTGGGTTTTGGAGGAAAGAGACGGAGGGTTTTGAGTCGAGGAGATGAATAGGTTTTGGTATGAATCTGGTTGCGTTAGTGTTCTTAGTGTTCTTATGAAGAAAGTTTTTTGGGTTTCTGTATTTTAAGTTCTTCACTGCCTTTTGATTTGTTAGGCCATTAAGAGCGTTTGTTTGATCTGTTAAGTCTACAATGGCATGCGGATGAAGCTATCTACATCCATAGTTAGCAATTTGAAAGATCGAAAATTATTCCCTGCACTAGTTGTGCAACAGCACTAGGCAGCTGGGTCGTGCATTTTGACGCGTGGATCAGTTTGTAGATTAGGTGTTAGTTGGCTAGACGAGATGGCAATAGAAGGATAGGGTCAGGAGATCAATAAACTATACCATTTGGCCTCTGTTAGTCAGTAAATAAGATCTGCCTTTCAAAACGGCTGTGTTTTAGGGATTTATGGTTCTGTGTGTGTGATGTTTTAGGCTGTTGAAAAAAAAATAAAAATAAAAAAAAAACAAAAACAAAGTAACAAGGAAGGGTGTAAAGGCTAATTTCTGATGGTATACTTAACAATTGAAATGAATGAACTTTGATGTTGTTTTTGAAATCAAATGAATGAATCCAATATATAGTTTCTCAACAAAAAAAAAATAATAATTAATGAATCCATCAATATTTTATTATGTTGTATTTCATTTGTTGAACACATCCTACTGACCGTTTTTTGAAATTTTATTTCCTTGGTATAATTGATTCACAAAGATATTCAGTTATATATTACCTATTAAATAAGTTATATCACATTAGTAGGTATGTTATGATTCTAAACCAGCTATATCTAGGATATGGTATGAATAATATAGTGAAACACGGTTATGGTACAAAATTTACATATTTTCGTCATTGAATTAGTCTCATCAACTCAGTCAACCGTATGCATCATTTTACCTCCTAAAAGGCAACCGTGTCAAGCCAGCTATCATGCTATAGCCATATTTCATTGTAACGATCATACCACATGGATAGTTTTATGAAATTTAATTTTCTCGATATAATTAGTTCACAAAGATATAAACTTACATATAACTTACTAAACAAGTTATAATAGTAGGCACGTTGTGATTATAACCAACTATATAGAGAAATGAAATTTCGGAAAACCAACAACTCACTAAATGATCAGAAGGCCCTACAAGTGCATAAGGAAAGTTGAGTCTGTTCATTTAGTTGAACAAGTTGGAGAATTCGAATTGAAGGAGAGCTGGGTTTTGCTCAATGATTACGAAGGGAGAAAGGAGGAAGAGAAAGAGGGGCTAGTGCAAGTGTGCAACCACAAAACCAGGCAGCATTGCACAAATAGCGTGTGCAATCACGCCCTGTTAAATTTGCCTAGTGCAGCTGCACGACTAGTGCATGAAATAATCTCTGCTTAAAAGATAAATATCTCAACCAAGAGACTACATTCGTTTCAATTTCCTTCGAGTTTTTCTTATGTTGAATATAACACTTTCTGTAGGCAATAGACCAAGATAAGTTATTGAACAAGTAATTCATATGGATATCCTGAGCAAGTTTAGCTTTTAAGCTGCAATTTACCGAACTGTTTTTGACATAAGCAGAATACAAAATAGGAAATGTACGTGGACATACAAATTATGAGGCCCGATGAAGCATGAGATATGCAACTAGTATCAACATATCCGTAAACCATGAGACTTTGAAAGCTAACATTGATAATGAAGCTCTATCGTGGTTCTGGCAAAGTAATAGTGACTGCATTTTCAGAACAAGTGATAACAGAACTTAAATTCCAACTTGTTGAAAAAGCAGGTTCTTTTGAGGGTGGAAGTGATGTAGCTTCATCGACCTCTAGCATATGAATCACCGATGACATTGTTGGTCGATCAGCTGGAGCTTCTTGAACACACAAAATCCCGACATGGAAAGCTTCATGAATCCGGCATGTCTCCCTTACTGATGCGTCAATTGCCTCCATTCCTCTACCTTCTTTCCATAATTCCCATATCTGATATTTACACATACAAAAAAAATTAGTCCTCTTGCATTGCGACACACCTTATGTTTAAAAATGTCTTTACTCCTAACTGATATGCAAAGCTTCAAAACACCAGAAACAATAATAACTCCCAAATTTATGAACGTACCCATTGAGCAAGCGTTAGTAAACTTTCACTTGAATAAAAGGAAGTATTCTTCTTTCCACTTACAATCTCTAACAACAATACTCCGAAACTAAATACATCCAATTTCTCAGAAAAAATGACCATATAATGCATATTCAGGTGACATGCAGCCGCTGCAAAAATAGTGGAAGAATGAGTATCAGTAGTGATGTTAAATACTTTAGTGATATAAATCACTGGATATAGACTTACTATGTCCCAACAACCTTGTTGGTATTTGCTTCAATCTGATTTGTATCAAAAATCCTCGCCATTCCAAAGTCAGACACTTTGGGATTCATCATTCCATCCAATAGCACATTACTTGCTTTTAGATCTCTGTGGATGATTTTCAGTCTAAAGTATTTGTGAATATATAGTACTCCTTGAGCAATACCTTGTCCAACTTTGTCTTTTCAAAACGATCTGATTGGACAAATCATGAAGAAGAAGAATAGTTAGAACTTAGAAGTTATACAGGATAGGCGAAAGCAGAAAATTCAACTTCATGTCACAATGTCAAAAGTTTAGTCTTACATACATACCAAACAAAAATTTGTCCAAACTTCGATTAGGCATGTACTCATAGACCAATATGAGTTCATCTTCTTCCATACAGCAACCCAACAGACGAGCAAGATTGGTATGCTGGAGTTTGGCTATAAGTTTCAACTCATTCATGAACTCATGATGCCCTTGTCCATACTTCTTTGATAGTCTCTTGACAGCCACTTCTTGATTTTCCGGCAAAACTCCCTATAGTGGAAAAGAGAACCGAACCAACGCTCAAAATAAAGTAATTTGGAGCTAACAAAGGAAAGTACCGAAATGAAGAAGAATGTACTTGCATCAAGAGCATATTAAAGAATGTTCACCTTATAAACAGGGCCAAATCCTCCCTCTCCAAGTTTATTATCTTCAGAGTAGGTGTTTGTAGCAGCTAATATACTCCTTAAACTGAAGAGTGGTAGTTCTGTATCATTCTTCCTATCTCCTGCACTGACTTTACTTACATTCTCACTCACTCTTCTAGCTATCCTCCCTGTTTCAGTATTACTGTTAGAATATTATTCGTAAGGATCAGATTACTAGAATCTGATAGGCGCAAAAGCACCTACAAAGATACCCTATTATCAAATCAATTATATCAATGTAGTAAACGGCAAATAGGGGTCATTACCCGCAGAGGATTGGTGATGCTAAGACTTAAACACACAAGAGACACAAACAGACGCGTAAACCAGAAATCTGGCAGACTCGACCTAGGAGCAGAAACCTAATTAATTAGCTAATCTAGACTCAACCAAAAATTATGAAATTAAATACACAGTAACTAGACACAGTGGCGGACTACCACACAAATTTTGAGGGTATTCAGAGTTGGTTTGATTGGTGAACAAAAATAGATAAAACAGAAGTACTGCTGAAAACAGAATATTAAAAAGTGAAT
>NC_020493.1:1993400-1994140 GCF_000184155.1 Fragaria vesca subsp. vesca | reverse complement strand
TATCTAGTGTCCATAAGGGATTGAGGAGTGCGTACCCATTTTTTCTTCCATAGGAAATAGCCAAAAGTTATTGTAAGCAATCCAACTGCTGCAGAGACTATAGCAATTACAAGCGTCTGCTTCAAGGAATTAAAAGAAAGACCCTTAGTGCCTACAAAACAGACAAAGATCTGATGGTTAACTATTAATAAAGATGGCTCCAAGTTCTTGCCAATGAATTATTTTGAGTCAGTAAGCTAAGGATTTTTCTTCACACATCTATGAAGTAAATAGCAAAAAACAAACTATATACCTAATTCAGAGCCGTGAACACGAATATAGACATCATGTGTTCCAGTATTCTGATTCTCAACTAGATCCAGTAATTCGCCAAACCATGCCAAACATTTCCCAGTACTTCCATTTGTCCCATTTACATAAGCATAAGCTGTGCAAGAACAGTTCTGCTGACATTCGGACTCACACTCGCTCAAACTCTTGTTGTTTAACAGAACAGTATGGTCCGGCGGTTTCACGTTTTCAAGCCTCAAAAAGTTTTCTTGTATGCCGTTACTACATGTCAACACCTTTTCCCTAACACAGCCACCGGACCAGTCCCCCATCGCCGATTGGTTCGGAAACTTGGATTTAAAACCAGTCAAACATTTGCATGGTGATGATGACAGGGATTCACCTCTGCGACAGGCACTATTGGGACCGCAATGAGCGTAAAAAATCACAGTTATCGCCAGGTGAATTAT
>NC_020493.1:1968524-1992886 GCF_000184155.1 Fragaria vesca subsp. vesca | reverse complement strand
CTGCCCAGGATGTAAGGCGCCTTCGTTGGCCAGTCTTTTTGTTCAAGGTAATCTTCATGCCGGGCAACATAGTATCAGAGGGATGATCGAAGCTCTGCCAAAGGGTGACTTCTCCAAAGCTCAGAACAACGTTTCCGGTGTCAGCTAGTTGTCCAGTTGTGTGATTCATTTCAGAAGCAGATATTGAAGCATTAGTTGACCAGACAAGGTTTCTAGTATCATCCAACACTACAAGGTTCCCATCGCTGCTGAGCATAAACAAACCCGGAGCATCAAGCGGAGATTCTCTGTTAGCAATCCATACTAACGCAGTGTCTGGGAAGGTGTTGAATCGTATACCAAGGAAGTATTTAGTGGAATTCTCAGGATTGAAGAAGCCTAATGAAAATGTCCCAAGAGAAGAAACCAAAGTTTGATTACCAGTGATATACTGTCCTGGTACTAATTTGTCTTGGCAGGTGCAGAATGACAAAATATGAAATAAGAGCAGTGTTACAAGGTAACACAAGAGCCACCCCATTCAGAAACAGAGTGACAGGGGAAGAAGAGCTGGGAAAAGAAGGTTCATGCCTTAAGACTACAAGGTAAATATAACTTTGGCCGGACTCACCGAAGCTTATAAGTTCACAGATTGATCTTAATGCTTAGAATAATTTGTTGATAGGATAGCGTCTACACCTTGATCGGTTATTCTAAAGGCTTAGTAATGGTGCGTTCATCTTGCTTAAGTATTCAAGGGAAGTAATAAGGACTTACGCAGTGCGTTCATGGTTTGTTCTTGATTGATACCGATTTGTGACTTAATGATTAAAACTTTGGTTGTTAACATGTCTTGAAACATACTTGGTGTTGGATTTCCAAGTCTCTAACGTCTCATCCATCTGATCTTTTCTGCTTTATTTTGTTTATTTGTTTTCTTTTGTTTATAATCACAAAACCTCATATCTCTAGTACTATAATATTTTGTTTTCTCTTGTTTTGTAATTAACGTAATTATAAAGATACCCTAAATCCCCGGCTTTTATAATAATACCTTTATTTGTTATATACTACAATTGACACAAAAGAGTTTTTAATTGAAACGTCCGGTTTGGTCGTTATCATATAACAAACCATATAGAGGAAATGAAATTATGGAAAACCAACAACTCACTAAATGAATTGAAGGCCCTACAAGTGCATAAGGAAAGTTGAGTCAATTCATTTAGTTGAACAAGTTGGAGAATTCGAATTGAAGGAGAGTTGAGTTTTGCTCAATGATTACAAAGGGAGAAAGGAGGAAGAGAAAGAGGGGCTAGTGCAAGTGTGCAACCACGAAACCAGGCAGCATTGATACCAGGAAAATCATTACGGTGAGAGACTAAAATAGAGACTGCTGCGGGGAGCACGTCTTTAAGGATAGATACGCTCGCCACTTCAAGGAATCCACCAAGAAGATAAGAGCAAAACTCGCCACTCCAGGAATCCACCTAAGAGATAAGAGTTTCTAAAACAATTGGGAGGAACTCCTTCACCGAATTGTATATATTTTCTGATAAAACTCAAGATTCAAAATCTAAAAACTGATTACAAATGAAAAGAAAGCTTCCTTTTATAACATAAGGAAGAGAAACGAAAAGACTACTTATTAAATCTTGAATAATAAAGATAGCTATATTTAGCTATAATTGTAGCTTCATCAATGTTCTTCAACTCCAAGATGTGGAAGCTCAAAGATCAGAAGTGAATGTTCCTCGCAACTCAACAACTTCTTCAATTACTGTGGTGAATTCTCTCTTATGTATAGGTTCCAAATTTCCCGTATCAAGCATTGCACAAGTAGCGCGTGCAATCACGCCCCGATAAATTTGCCTAGTGCAGCTGCACGACTAGTGCATGGAATAATCTCTGCTTAAAAGATAAATATCTCAACCAAGAGACTACATTCTTTCAATTTCCTTCGAGTTTTTCTTATGTTGAATAAAACACTTTCTGTAGGCAATAGACCAAATATAAGTTATTGAACAAGTAATTCATATGGATATCCTGAGCAAGTTTAGCTTTTAAGCTGCAATTTACCGAACTGTTTTTGACATAAGCAGAATACAAAATAGGAAATGTACGTGGACATACAAATTATGAGGCCCGATGAAGCATGGGATATGCAACTAGTATCATCATATCCGTAAACCATGAGACTTTGAAAGCTAACATTGATAATGAAGCTCTATCGTGGTTCTGGCAAAGTAATAGTGACTGCATTTTCAGAATAAGTGGTAACAGAACTTGAATTCCAACTTGTTGAAAAAGCAGGTTCTTTTGAGGGTGGAAGCGATGTAGCTTCATCGACCTCTAGCATATGAATCACTGATGACATTGTCGGTCGATCAGCTGGAGCTTCTTGAACACACAAAATCCCGACATGGATGCACCTCAAAGCTTCATGAATCCGGCATGTCTCCCTTACTGTTGCGTCAATTGCCTCCATTCCTCTACCTTCTTTCCATAATTCCCATATCTGATATTTACACATACAACAAATTAGTCCTCTTGCATTGCGACTCACCTTAAGTTTAAAAATGTCTTAACTCCTAACTGATATGCAAAGCTTCAAAACACTAGAAACAATAAGAAGTCCCAAATTTATGAACTTACCCATTGAGCAAGCGTTAGTGAACTTTCACAAGAATAAAAGGAAGCATTCTTCTTTCCACTTACAATCTCTAACAACAATACTCCAAAACTAAATACATCCAATTTCTCAGAAAAATGACCATATAATGCATATTCAGGTGACATGTAGCCGCTGTAAGAATAATGGAAGAATGAGTATCAGTAATGATGTTAAATACTTTAGTGATATAAATCACTGGATATAGACTTACTATGTCCCAACAACCTTGTTGGTATTTGCTTCAATTTGATTTGTATCAAAAATCCTCGCCATTCCAAAGTCAGACACTTTGGGATTCATCATTCCATCCAATAGCACATTACTTGCTTTTAGATCTCTGTGGATGATTTTCAGTCTAGAGTATTTGTGAATATATAGTACTCCTTGAGCAATACCTTGTATAATTCGAAAGCGGGTACCCCAGTCCAACTTTGTCTTTTCAAAACGATCTGATTGGACAAATCATGAGGAAGAAGAAGAGTTAGAACTTAGAAGTTATACAGGATAGGCGAAAGCAGAAAATTCAAACTTCATGTCACATTGTCAAAACTTTAGTCTTCCATACATACCAAACAAAAATTTGTCCAAACTTCGATTAGGCATGTACTCATAGACCAATATGAGTTCGTCTTCTTCCATACAGCAACCCAACAGACGAGCAAGATTGGTATGTTGGAGTTTGGCTATAAGTTTCAACTCATTCATGAACTCATGATGTCCTTGCCCAGACTTCTTTGATAGTCTCTTGACAGCCACTTCTTGATTTTCCGGCAAAACTCCCTATAGTGGAAAAGAGAACCGACCCAACGCTCAAAATAAAGTAATTTGGAGCTAACAAAGGAAAGTACCGAAATGAAGAAGAATGTACTTGTATCAAGAGTATATTAAACAATGTTCACCTTATAAACGGGGCCAAATCCTCCCTCTCCAAGTTTATTATCTTCAGAGTAGTTGTTTGTAGCAGCTAATATACTCCTTAAACTGAAGAGTGGTAGTTCTGTATCATTCTTCCTATCTCCTGCACTGACCTTACTTACATTCTCACTTACTCTTCTAGCTATCCTCCCTGTTTCAGTATTAATGTTAGAATATTATTCTTACAGATTACAGAATCCATGTGCCTGCACATAAGGGATTGAGGAGTGCGTACCCATTTTTTTCTTCCATACGAAATAGCCAAAAGTTATTGTAAGCAATCCAACTGCTGCAGAGACTATAGCAATTACAAGGGTCTGCTTCAAGGAATTAAAAGAAAAACCCTTAGTGCCTACAAAACAGACAAAGATCTGATGGTTAACTGTTAATAAAGATAGCTCCAAGTTCTTGCCAATGAGTTTGATTTTTAGTCAGTATGCTAAGGATTTCTCTTCACACATCTAAAGTAAATAGCAAAAAACAAACTATATACCTAATTCAGAGCCGTGAACACGAATATAGACATCATGTGTTCCAGTATTCTGATTCTCAACTAGATCCAGTAATTCGCCAAACCATGCCAAACATTTCCCAGTACTTCCATTTGTCCCATTTACATAAGCATAAGCTGTGCAAGAACAGTTCTGCTGACATTCGGACTCACACTCGCTCAAACTCTTGTTGTTTAACAGAACAGTATGGTCCGGCGGTTTCACGTTTTCAAGCCTCAAAAAGTTTTCTTGTATGCCGTTACTACATGTCAACACCTTTTCCCTAACACAGCCACCGGACCAGTCCCCCATCGCCGATTGGTTCGGAAACTTGGATTTAAAACCAGTCAAACATTTGCATGGTGATGATGACAGGGATTCACCTCTGCGACAGGCACTATTGGGACCGCAATGAGCGTAAAATCACAGTTATCGCCAGGTGAATTATCCAGTTCCAACCACGATGTACTAGAATTCTGCCACAGCAGCTGTGTAAGTTGCCCTGTAGCACTCAACCAGATTCTGAATTTTACTGAGCTATCCGAGACACTTAGGACAACGTATACCTCATCAATATCAAAGTTGTAAGAAGGAAAAACGCTGATCCACTTGGAAACTCTGTTCTTGTATCCTTGCCAACGAACACAGAACTTCTAAAATAGGGAAGAGTTTCCTTCCAGATAATGCCCTGAAGTGGTACTTGAGGATCAATGCCAAAGGTGAAGTTTCCGAGTTGTGGATCATCAAGCGCTGCCCAGGATGTAAGGCGCCTTCGTTGGCCAGTCTTTTTGTTCAAGGTAATCTTCATGCCGGGCAACATAGTATCAGAGGGATGATCGAAGCTCTGCCAAAGGGTGACTTCTCCAAAGCTCAGAACAACGTTTCCGGTATCAGCTAGTAGTCCAGTTGTGTGATTCATTGCAGAAGCAGATATTGAAGCATTAGTTGACCAGACAAGGTTTCTAGTATCATCCAACACTACAAGGTTCCCATCGCTGCTGAGCATAAACAAACCAGGAGCATCAAGCGGAGATTCTCTGTTAGCAATCCATACTAACGCAGTGTCTGGGAAGGTGTTGAATCGTAGACCAAGGAAGTATTTCGTGGAATTCTCAGGATTGAAGAAGCCTAATGAAAATGTCCCAAGAGAAGAAACCAAAGTTTGATTACCAGTGATATACTGTCCTGGAACTAATTTGTCTTGGCAGGTGCAGAATGACAGAATATGAAATAAGAGCAGTGTTACAAGGTAACACAAGAGCCACCCCATTCAGAAACAGAGTGACAGGGGAAGAAGAGCTGGGAAAAGAAGGTTCATGCCTTAAGACTACAAGGTAAATATAACTTTGGCCGGACTCACCGAAGCTTATAAGTTCACAGATTAGACTAGAGTAATGATGAACAACCACAAGAATCCCAGAAAGGAATAAAATTTAGGTACTTACTGATCAGCGGGTGAGCAAGAAGCAACTAGACCACAGAATAGTACCTTAGAGATAGAAGAGACGGACCACAGAATAGTACCTTAGAGATAGAAGAGACGGTTCCATCTGTACTACTAGTCCAAATCTCCAAGACTATTATAACTCGTGAGGACTTATTAGTCCATAAATGCATGCGAAATAACGTATACCACACATTACCCTTGACAGTATCCAAGATCATGATGTACTTTGTTGCATTGGTTTGGTTAACTTTGATTCTGACAATTGAAGAGCATAGTTTAACAGTACATCCGACGGTGGAGAGTATAAGGATTACATCATGAAGAAAAGTAAGTCGATGCAATGTTTTTGCTATCGACCATCTTCTAAGGTAACAGTTAAACCATTGTTCGAAACTGTTTCAGGCTTGCTTGAAGAGTTAGAAGCCCTGCTAGAACTAGAAGGGCATCGCCTAACAACAAACGCAGGTTGTTTAGGGGTTGGAATTGTTGCACTTTCACTTCCGAGCATGAAAACCACTTGTGACATGGTTGGCCGATCACCTGGATCTTCTTGTACACATAAGAGTCCAACATTGACACATTTGAAGTACTCCTCCTTGTTGCAGCTGTGACAAAGTGTGTTTTCTAGCAAATCTAATGCCTTTTCTTCTTTCCACAAATGCCATGCCTGGTATTAATTTACAAAAGGTAAGGTGTGATGATGTTATAAATACTAAGTAGCCACTATGAAATGTTTATGTCACTCACATAGCCAAGAAGACTCAAAGATGTTTCAGGCTGATAAAATCCTGTGTTCCTTTTCCCAGTGATGATCTCAATCACAACTACACCAAAGCTAAAAACATCAGATTTTACTGAGAATAATCCATCTAATGCATACTCCGGAGACATATAGCCACTGCAATAAAAGAATCAATAGTGGAGTCAGTTCGAAAAAGTTATATAGTTGAAATGCACACCCTTTTGTGGTTTTTGATTGAGATGTGAGATGTGACCAAGAATATTAGCTATGATGAAAACCCTATATACTATCAATCTAGTTAAACTTACTATGTTCCCACTACTCTATTGGTGTTTGCTGAAGTTTCATTGCCTCCAAAGATCCTTGCCAAGCCGAAGTCTGATATTTTGGGGTTCATCTCTTCACTCAGTAGAATGTTGCTAGTTTTCAGATCTCTATGAATAATCCTTAATCTAGAATCTTGGTGAAGATAAAGAAGCCCCCGAGCAATGCCTAGGATGATGTTAAAGCGTGTATTCCAGTCCAATGATACGCATACTTTCCGATCTTTCGAGGCATAATTTTTCATTCCAATAGCATAACGTTTAAGTCAGTTTTTATAAATCAATACATGTAATTTATTATGCAATGAATAATACTGGAGAATATAAGTAGAGACTAACCAAATATGAAAGAGTCTAAGCTTTTGTTGGCCATGTATTCATAGATTAACATCTTTTCATCTCCCTCAGCGCAATAGCCCAAAAGTCGAACCAGATTTCGATGTTGGAGTTTGGCAATTAACAAAACCTCATTTTTGAATTCTTCTAAGCCTTGGCCTGAACAACTTGAGAGCCTTTTTACAGCGATTTCTTCTCCTCCCGGAAGCTTACCCTGATAGTAGAATCCAAATATAGTTGTATTATGCATCAGGAACCAGTTAATGTTATAGTGACGTATAGATAGTAAAGGGACATTACCTTGTAGACAGGACCAAATCCTCCTTGTCCAAGTTTATTTGCAATGGAGAAGTATTTTGTAGCTACCAGTATGCTTTCCAAATCAAAAGAGGGTACATCAATGCCCTCCGTATCATCATCTCTAAATCGGCCTGATTCAATCAAGTTCTTGACTTTTCTCTCACTGTCATAAAAGTGATGAAGTGTTGAACATTTTTGAAGATATGCCCTGCCTTCTGATGCAATTCAAAGATAACATCATCAGAAACAACCTAGATCATATTAATGAAGCTCTAAACAGACTAAACTCATGGATATATGCTAGATACCTTTTGTCTTAATGCGCCTTCTTCTCCACAGATAAGCATAAGCAAAAGTACTTGAAAGAATTGCCAGAACAGCTACACTTATGCAAGTTACTGCAATGATTAGAGCCAGCGTCATCTTCCCTTGCTCACCAGTTTGCTTTCTGTGACCAACTTCTGCAAAAATGTACGTGGTTTTATCAGTATGCAATACAAAGACAGATAAGTAGTTGTCACGCCAAAGAAAGGTAAGTGGTTTTAACTAATTTCATTTGCATCCATGCATTATCTCTCATTTACCCCGTGTATAATTAAGTTATAGTTTGGCACAGTATAAGCAAGCTTACTTTGAGTACAATTCAAACTCCTGCCATCCCATTTTGAGTCTGCCGTGCAAAGACACCTTTTCTTCCCATCAAGAGTAGCTTCACATATCGAATGGGCCCAGTCCTTGCAGTCTGTAGATGACGAACAAGGTGGTTCCAAGGGTGACTCCCAAGCAACTTCAACTTCATATCCTCCTTTAAATGACAAGTTAGGACTAAAACGTGTCGGATCAGCTTTGCACATCCCTGTCACATTATATGGAGAAGACTGGTTGAGCTTCAGAAATTTTTCATCTCTACATCCATCTGCATCATTAGCTTGGATGACAAATGTTTGTGTGTCCGCATTGATGCTTGTGACATGGTAGGTGCCGCTTGGTGCTTCGAAGCTCAACTGGCCAGTTGAGATATTACATAAAAAACTGTAGTAAGTAAGATCACCACACCTTGGTCCAGTGCTCAAGGGATAAGGGATCAGGTTTGTGCCACAACTTCCACAGCTTCTTGCTGTTGATTCTGAGAAAACATGATTCTGGAAATTTTAACACTAAAGAACAAAGGTTTTGGCCTAAGCAATTCTCTAACAAAGGTCGTGTAAAAAAGGATGACAATCGATCAACAATAGTATTTAATAGGTTCATTAGTCATCTGAATGATCTACAACTACATGTAATCAGAAAAGCCAGAGTAGCTCAGTATTGTGATTATTACCTAGTTTAGACAAGGTTGGAGCTCAATTTAGAGTAGATTAATGCTTACAGGGTGGCCTGTATTTTATTGATACTGTTTAAGACCACTGATATGCACATCACCCTCTGATTCACAAATCATTGCATTGAACAAAAAAGAATATGTAGACTTTTACTAGATAAACCAGTCTACTTATAAAACTAATTATCTTCAACAAATCTCATGATACTTTAGTATTGCCATGACTCAAGCATCTTTAGTTAAAGAAAAAGAAACATACCTATATCTGAAACTGCTACACGAACCTGTAGATCTCGGCCACCTTCATAGTCCTCCTGAAGATTGGTGACGTCTTGTGACCAGATCCAACATGTTGAACTACTCCTCCCACCAGATTTACTGTTCTCCACCTCTTCATAGAAATAAGCTTGACAATCACAGTTGTTAAGGCACTCTACTTTGCATTCCACTTCACTTTTGGCATTGAATTGGGAATCTGGATCTCCCACTTTCATCATCTTTAAGCTCAAGAATGTGTCACTCTCAGCATTGTTGCCACATAATGTTGACGTCCTAGTGCATCCACCTGAATAATCTCCATGATTCCAATTATCCGGTGAACTAGGCTTAAAACCAGGCACACACTTGCAAACCAAACCATTTTTGCTGTTACAACTACCAAAATTTCCACATGCATTGTATACACTGCATCTATCTCTAGGATCTGCCCATATCATAGACCAAACCTTCTCACTATCCCACAATAGATACTGAATTTGGCCGGAGAAACTCATAACCAGCCTTGTAGAAGTGTATAATGAGGAGGTGAGATATGGCACAGAGTTATTGTGGACTGCTGTAGAGGTGAAGTTTGATAGCAAGTAGAGAATTGCAGAAGCCATCTCATCTGAACTAATGAAGTTGCCATGATCTTCATTCTTCCAGTACCTTTTCGATCTTTTCCAGATAACAAAGTGGTTTGCTTCCTCTTGATCTTGCTGAAATGTGAAATTTCCTGTTGCGGGATCATTGTAACTCTTCCATGAACTCAGTACTAATTTTGCGCTCATTTTCATGCCAGGAAGAAATGTGTCGGTTGGATTTTCAAAACTCTGCCAGACAATTTGAGCTGAGTTGTTTCCTTGCTCTCTATTGCTCACAACAAGATTACCAGTGTCCATGATCTTTGCTGTCATAGTCATTGATGATGAAGTTTCAAGACTTGATGACCAGTAAGTTTTCCTATTTCCATCCAACACCTTAAGATCTCCATCTTCTGCAAAAGCGAAAACTCCACGAGTATCTGCAAGAGGGTTGTCTCTATTTGCAACCCACACGACAGTTTGTGGATTCGATCTGTAATACCAAATACCAACATATCTTCTAGTACCAGAGCTTCCATTAGGAGTAAAGAACCCAAGTTCAAATTTTTCTCCTGATGAAACAATAGTATCACCTTTTTCATCACTAATCAGACTGTTATATGCTATCACATCTTTAGCAATGCAACAATGAAGAAAAGTGCATAACAAGAATGAGTACAAAAAGATGATAGAGAGCATGTTTACTGAAAAACTTAAGATGATTATTTCCTGATGATTCTTGCTTAATGTAGCTAGAACATTGTTACAGGAAAAATCAATCATTGAAGTTACCTCAGTGTTTTGCTTCCTGAATTCACATGCCTCTGTGGTTTTTAATTCACAAAAGTGACCCCGGATGTTAACTTTGCAAGCTGTTTGCAATGTGCCAGGAATCAATTGGTCAGTTGGTGATTTATGGATGCATTAGTCTTTGTTAGGTGACCTGGTCAATCTTGTCCAATAGCTTAAAGCAGATTAAGATTGTATTGGTGCATAATTAACCATTTAACCCTATTTCAAAAGGAAACAATTGACAGCACTATCTACATCCATATGAAGTTCCTGGAACCCTCCTGGAATATTAAAGGATTAAACAAAAGCAGATCAATGACAAAAATGGTACATTGTTTCCTCTTAGTGAACACATATTCTACAGATTACAGGTACCAGAAACACATTAACACCACCCTTCAGTTGCTACTATTCATTTCATCATATAGATTCTTAGTGAGTAGTGACCAATGTCACGGCTCAAGCATCCGGAGCTTGAAATACTCGGAACCATTATAGACCTTTACATGCTAAGAAGCTAATCTGCTACACTGAAGAAAATAAAGTGGTTTATGCTGTAGTTTAGAAGGCATACTGTTATAAGTCTAAAGGATAAGGATCCTCTCCTTGGCTATTAATTAGCCTTGGTTATCCTTGACTTTTACCCTCAGCCGTAGATGACAGATCTAAAGGTTATTAAAACCACACGTCAGCAAAATCTATTGGAAATGCAAAATATTTAATACTACAAGGTTAACGATGCTTAACGTCGTCGAAAACCTTTCATTCTCCCGTTACTTTTCTCACCGTCTTCCTCAGTTCTCACCTTCACCACCTCCCTCCACCCCACTCCCTCTTCCCCTTCCACACCTCCTCTCTCCATCTCTCAAAGAATCGATCTCGTCCTCAAACCCAACCTGTTCTCCTTTTCCCCATTTCACTGTTTTCAAGTTCTTCGGAAACGTCGGGGACGGGTTCTGGTTCTGGGTAAAAGATTGATCAATTAAAATCATCTCTCTTTGTTATGCCCAGAATATCCACAGCCCAGATCAAGAATTCCATATTAGAATGGATGCGATTATGAACTGACGAAGATCATTTATCCTCCCATCTTTCTCATATTAATCATCAATCAGACCCTTCAGCCCTTCAACGTCTTCACAATTCTAATCTCAAAATTGAAAACGTATAGCATCCATAAAGCTCGATTTGTAGTGTAGATAGCAAAATGGACCTTGAAATCTCCAGAAAAAGCTCGTGTAAAAATGAAAATTAGAAAGATAAATGAATATAACAATGAGAAAAATAATATGATGATGACGACGATGATCAACTTTAAAACTCAACCTTTGTTGGATAATGATATGAACAATTCGTTGTTTGATAAATGGGATCATAAGGTGAAACAAATCTGGAAATAGTCTCTGATGCTGGTGGAACAGTAGAACAAAACAGAATAGACCGGAGAAGATAACAGAGAAAAACGTCGTTTTGTTGATGTATTGCATCGTTTATATTGAGATTTGCTGAGTTGGACATGTTCTCTACCATTGGATTTCGAATGGAGGGTTGAGATATAAAGTCAAGGACAACCAAGGATAGGAACCAGCCAAGGAGAGGATCCTAATCCAAGTCTAAAACAATCTGAAAATCATGTACACTGTGCAATCAGACCAAACTTGAATTATTTGAAACGAAAGCAGGACAAAGAGGTTAACAGGTAAAAGTAGGGAATTGGATATTGGTAACCCCATTTCATCTTTTTCTTGGGCCCCTGGATTTGCTTTCTTCCTGTTTTTGTGAAGAAGAATTTGCAGACATAGTTAAGCGGGTTTTCTATTTATGAAACAAATAACATGTGCTCTTTTTTGTCTTCTCTTGATTGTTTAATGGAGTGGTGATAAAGGTAAAGAGCAATGTTGATTTGCATGGTTTTTAAATAAGTTTGTGACACAAAAAAGGGCACAATATATTGAGCTTATGCATCATTCCAAAACCTTATTTTGGGAGGAAGAGATAAACTTTACACAAAGGCCAGAGGGAATGTATTTCCCTGTTATTGGAGCATCGAAACGACAAGGCAAAGCTAAGATTATGAACTAGTTTTTAATATCGAGATCAATCTCCTTATACAAAAAAACAGTCCTAGATCACATAAAGTAGGAGTTTACTTGATCCAATCCCAACAAAGCAAGAAACAAAACTCATTCCCAGTTGGTTTCAAGATTTGTCGATTTTGAAATGACTCAGTCGATCAGTTGAAGAAGGTAAAAAGGTACACAAAGATGGTCAATAGTTACAAACCGAGAAAGTATATTGAAAAATGGTAACAAATAGACCAGAAAGACTTTCACTAGTATTGCACAGAATTAGTCCAGAGACTTATACCATTATTAGATTGAAGGATCATTCAACGCTGAACAAATTAATCACCAACATAGAAGAAGTTACAGTATTTCACTGAAGGTTTTATTATTCTTGTTTGAATTGGTGGACAGATCTTTCTGGATATACCCAAGAAGTAATTACAGTTAAAGGTAGAGGGAAAAAAAAACAAAAAAAAGGTGATGCATTACCTATCTACCTTCCAGAATAGTTATTTCAGAATTTGGTTCTGGCTTAGTAGAAGAGGAAGCTGTGCTAGAGTTGCCTCTCCTTATGAAAAAGGCTGGTTGTTTAGGAGTTGCAGGGATTGCAGCTTCACTGTCAAGCAAGGTGATGACATTTGACATTGTAGGGCGATCAACGGGATCTTCTTGTACGCATAATAGCCCAACATTTACACACTTCATAAATTCACTTCTGTTACAACTTTCTTCCAAATTCTTGTCCATTAAATCCAACACCTTGTCTTCTGTCCAGAGTCCCCATGTCTGAGAAAATGTCAAAAATCCAATGTGGCATGAATATAAAATGGGGCACGAGTGGATACTAAATATTCAAGATACTTCACCCAGCCATTGCCAAAACAGAAGGAAAAAGAAGAAGAAGATTAAACTGCAACTTACATAACTAAGTAGACTGAAGGTCTGTTTGGACTGATAAAATCCTGCATTCTTTTTTCCACTGATTATCTCAAGAAGAACCACACCAAAACTAAAGACATCTGATTTGACAGAGAAATTTCCATCTAATGCATATTCTGGTGACATATAACCACTGCATCACAAATTGTTATACAATCAAAGACATGTGGGCACAAAAGAACTTCAGAAAAGGATAGAAGAATTCATGTATGAACCATACACCGAAGTATGTACTTACTAGGTTCCTACAACTGTATTTGTGTTTGCCTCGGTTTCTTTGCCTCCAACAATCCTGGCCAAGCCGAAGTCAGATATTTTGGGGTTCATTTCTTCATCCAAAAGAACATTGCTGGTTTTCAAATCTCTGTGAATGATCCTCAACCTGGAATCTTGATGAAGATAAACAAGTCCTCGAGCAATTCCCAAAATAATGTTAAACCGCATCTCCCAATTTAGAAACAGGCTTTGGGTATGATCTTGCAAAGTTTACATTTTCCATTTCAACAAAACATTTAGTACTTATGGTAGTTCAGTTAATCAAGAAACATCATATTATGCAGTAAAAAAAAAGTAAAACTGAGGATTAGAAGCGAACCAAATATAAAGGAATCTAAGCTTTTGTTAGGCATGTACTCGTACAGTAAAATCTTTTCTTCTCCTTTCATGCAATATCCTCTGAGTCTAACAAGATTACGATGTTGTAGTTTGGCGATTAGCACCACCTCATTCTTAAATTCCTGTAAGCCTTGTCCTGAAACTTTTGATAGCCTCTTTACAGCAATTTCTTGACCTCCAGGAAAGATCCCCTGAAAACAAGTTTAATTTGTTAAAAACATGAAAACTTACAACTAGCCCATGACAACAAATAAGAATTGCAGTAGCTCAATTGTGAAGATATGACAAACAAGTACTGGTATATTACCTTGTAAACAGGCCCATACCCCCCTTGTCCAAGCTTGTTTGCAATTGAGAAATTATCTGTAGCAACTAGTATTGTTTGCAAATCAAAAAAAGGTACATCTATGCCTTTATCAGCTTCTTCATTGAAGTCACTTGTGTCTATGAGCTCTTTGACTCTTCTTTCACTATCAAGCTGCGGACGACTTACTTGATCTAACACATGGAATTGAACAAGTTTCTACTCAATTTCTCATCTTGACAAACTAAGCACAGTTTCATGCATCTAAAGTAGGAACTTAAATTTACCTCTGAAAAAATATATATACCTTGTCTCTTAGTCATCTTTCTTCTCCATATACAAAAACCAATGATGCATGCTAGAATTATCCCACTTATAGCTGCCACAACAAGCAGAGGCAATAGCAATTTTTTCCTTGAACTCTTATTTGATAGCGCTTGTAGACTTCCTACTGCAAAAAACCAAGATAATCAGAAGTGAATTTGTATAATCACCGAACATTCTGAAGCAGAATATTCCATGATAATAAGGCCAACATAATAAAAGACTTCAGTCAAATTCTACTTGGTTTCAGTTACTTCTCATTTATGGTTGGACAAAATTTCAATCAAAATAATCCTTCTTAGCAGTCCCATTGTTTTTACAGCAGCACTGGGCTCAATATAGGAATATTAATTTAAAAGAGGCACAGCATTTTCACCTTGAGTACAGCTTAAAGTGATGCCGTTCCATTGAAAATTTGTATTGCAAAAGCATTTTTTCTTTCCTCCGCTTACTGGATTGCAAGTAGAATTTGGCCAGTCCCTGCAGTCTTTTAATGTAGTGCAGGTTGGTTCCAGGGGTGGCTCCCAACCCATCTCTATTACAGAAGGACTGCTGGATGAGTCTATGGCAGAATTAAAATTCCTCGTCAGGTCAGAACTGCACCAAGTGTTTACCTTAAACGGAAGGGAAATGTTTGGTCTTCTGTTTCTAGAATCACAATAATCCTTATTTTTGGATTTGATAATGAATTGTTGTGTACTTCGGCTGATATTTATAACTCTAAAGGAGGTGTCATCTGATCCATGGAAGATGAATTCACTACTGGAGGTGTTGCACCAGAAACTTAAATACATGGGGTCACCACAATCTGATCTAGTGCTCAGGGGATAAGGAATGGTGGTTGTGCCACAAGGCTGACAGTCTCTTACAATAGATCCTGCACAAGGTGTAATATTCAACTGTCATGACAAACTAAGTAATTAGCATGCCACATGTATGTTCACTCTTTTAGCATCATGCTTTTATGTTCATGATTAGAAAGGTTATAGTGGCAGTTAACAAAGTTTAGTGCCATACCTAAATCAGACGGGGAAACTCGAACATTGAGATTCTTGCCATTGTTACCAGAGTCCTCTACCAGATTATTTAGATCCGTGGTCCATATATAACAAATGACATTCTTGAGAATATCCCTTCGAGCAGTGAAGTTTACAGCTGAAGTAGATGTGTAAGCCTGGCACTGGCAACTACCAAAGCACGTATTCTTGCATTCTGTATCACTGGTAACATAGGATGATGAACCATATCTTCCTGCCTTTTTCACCTTTATGCTTAAGAAGGTGTCATTCTCGCTACATGACGACTGTCTTGTGCAACCACCCGAAAAATCTCCGGATTTCCACTTCTCTATAAACTGGGGGTTGAAACCTGGCAAGCATTTGCACACTAGCGGGGTATTATCAATATTACAGCTGCCAAAGTTTCCACATGCATTTATCACACTGCATTGATCTTTTGGCTCAGACAAGAAGACACTCCACTGCTTAATGGTGTCGATCCAGGTCAAACCATTGAGCACTCCATTAGAATTGATCACCAATCTTGTATAACTGTAGTTAAATTGTGACTGAGTTCTATAAAGAGAATTCTTGCTTAAGTTTAATAACAAGTAAGCTACCTCAGGACGCATCTCATCTGAGCTCAAGTATATACCTGGCTCTCCACTTTTCCAGTAAGGAACCGATTTGTTTAAGATGGTAAACAGGTTCCCTCCCTGATCTAGCTTGAAGGTGTAGTTCCCAGTTCTTGGGTCATCTTTGTCGCTCCATGAAGTCAACTCCAAGTTAGCATCCATTAGCATCCCAGGAATGAATGTATCAGTTGGGTATTGAAAGCTCTGCCACAAAGGATCTGCTGTCAACTCATCACCAGTTTCCCTCAAAACCAGGTTCCCATAATCCGTTATCTGTACTGTCATCACTGTCATGTTAAAAGACGAAGATGTTCCAACTTCTGCTGACCAATAAAGCTTTCCAGTATCTCTATCCAACACGCAGAGGTTACCTTCTTCATCAATTGTAAGAACTCCAGTGGAATTGGCTGGTAGTCCCTCTCGGTTGGCAACCCATACAACTGTTCTTGGTTTGATCTTATGATACCATATGCCCACATATCTTTTCCCTGTAGTAGTAGGAAAGAAACCTAGTTCAAATTCTCCTCCTACTGAAACAAGAGCATCTGATCCATTATCGATAACTGGATCATCATATGTTAATTCATCTCTAGCAGCACAAAATAGGCTGTCATAAGAGCATAGCAATAGTACAACATACAAGAACAAGATGTAAGATACCATGCTATATGCAAACCAAGTAATGAATAAATGTGTGCTTGCTATCATTGATAGTTCTTCGATCTTATGTCTAAACAGAATGATTTGAGGGAGCTAAGCAGCTTTCATTTGTTTCCCTGCTACCACAAACTGTCATTGTTCTCCTTTTCCATTTACCAACTAGGTAGTAAGTAACAAATTAAGAACTCTGTAGTCTGTGTATGACTATGAATTTGATCCTATAAACGACCTCCCCAATTGAACCGATCAGATGGACATCATACCAAGTCAACTAAACTTGAGACTACTAGCATACACTGATACACCTATAATTAGATTAAGCTTTTACTTCCGAGATCTGAAGCATCAGCAGCCAAGCACTACCAGTACACAATTTCGTGTATGTTGGTGTTTTTTGGTCAATTGGGATTTTCATTAATCAATCAAATTTAAGAGAGCCTATTCCGCGCACCCGTCATCTCCACAGTTTAATTTTTTTTTTTTTTTTTTTTTTTTCGCGGGTTAAAATCAACGGTGGATACACGGCGCACCCGAGTGCGCTGTATAATTTTCATCAGGGTGCGCCGTATAATTTTCATCAAATTTACATTAGACTAGTCTTGGCTGAATAATTGAGAAGAAGCCGTCCTAACATCTCCAGGTCAGGGTCGTCTCTTTTTTTGTGGCATGGTTTTCTTTCATCCTTCTCTTTCAGTCCCCACAAATATGAGGAACAATAAAGTATTTGTTGTCACTTTCGTTCTATCTTTGTAATCTAGTTGTCACGCACCCAAGTTAGCAACACTGATATGCGTTATTTTCATTGGAATTTACAAGCTTAAATGAACACATCATTTGACCATCAGTACAGATTTTACCTTGTTCATCTTTCAGCATTTGCTCGTCTCTTCTTCCTCTTGCATCTTCTAGGGTAATCCCACTCCTGCAACGCAAATACGTGCCCTTAGATGAGAGACGCCATTATTTATCTTTCTGTGTAAGCTTCGTCTTCCAAGTTTCAACATGCCTCTAAAACACACTTATGTTGTTCACAGCATACGAGAAAGAGACAGGGGCGGATCCAGGAATCGAAACCGGGTGGGACTCGTACTTCCACTATAAAAAAAAATAACTAGACTATACGAGAGCAATTTATACCGTAAAAAGAAAATATACACATAGACAAGATGTAATGAGCTTTCGACTCAAATTCATGCTTATATACAAAACAAGACTCATAAAAATCTGTAGATGTAACAACAAAAGAAGCTAATTCTAACACTACGAGTACCACCAAAAGCTTCAAATTTGTTTATAAGCTTGTAGATATATATACCTCACCTCGGGTGTGACTTGGCCGAACAACAATCTATATAACATTTCTGCATATAAGCTAATTATTTGAGTGGGACTTGAATCCCAGTCTCCTAACACTCTAGATCCGCCCATGGAAAGAGAAAGATTATTAAGCCCAATTACGAGAACAGTGTTTGTGGTGATCAAAATTTTGTGAAAGCCAAAAACTTATTTTCATCCAAGATGACATTCTTCCCAGTATTAGGGACATGCAATTGCTTACCAATGTTAAAAGGGCGTGGCCGATCCCATGTGTGTTCTTCACGTTTGAACAACACTCCTGGTTTAGCATCTTCCTCTTCAAATGGCTCATTCAGTTCAAGCTTCACCGAAACACTTGGTTGTTTAGAACTTAGAAGTAGCACGCTGGGAAAAGAAAGTCCGCGACTACACGATAGGGTTTATCTTTAGTTTTAGTGTTTTACAGTAGTCCTGCTTCTAGTTAACATCTACATTCTGAAAAGCACGATTAGTTTTAGGGCATACTTCTGCTAGATTTCCTCCACGATCATGATAGTGGTCTAGTGGAAATTCGACAGGGACTAATTTTTGGGCTTCCTTCCAAACTACCCAATTCTAGCTACATTGGGCTCTGGATATTGACAGTTGGCTCTATGTGGAAAGTATGACAATAAGCACTTGCTAAAGCCCATATTTATGATGAAAATCGGCATGCTCTAAATCTTGCCAAGTAAACTGTAGAAATATTTTAGACATATCTTTAAGAAGACTAATTTTGTAGCTGATACAATAACAGATGCACTACTTTGGATGAATATAGTTCTAAATGAGGTTCTTCATGCTCTTGTATTTTGATATTGTAAACGTCATATGTCTCTCAGATGTTTCCTTATTAACGTTACCTTTTGTCCATTAAAAGAAAATAAAGTTCACTGGAAAGATGTTTGTATACACATAAGTGTAAGTATATGCAATTTACATGGTATGCTTTTTAAAATATCAATAACATAACATACTAATATGTTAACCACGATTTTTTGGTGAGATAATATTTGACCAGAAAGGCTTTCACAAGTATTGCACAGAATTAGTCCAGAGACACTTTTACCATTATTACATTGAAGGATCAGTAAACGCTGAACAATTTTATCACCAACAAAGAAGTTACAGTATTTCACTGAAGGTTTTATTATTATTCTTGTCTGAAATTGGTAGACAGATCTTTCAGGGTGTACCCAAGAAATAATAACAGTTAAAGGTTCATAGAGAGAAAAAAACAAAAACAAAAAAGGAGCTGAAGTGATGGATTACTTATCTACCTTCCAGAGTAGTTATTTCAGAAATTGTTTCTGGCTTAGTAGAAGTGGAAGCTGTGCTAGAGCTGCCTCTCCTTACGAAAAAGGCTGGTTGTTTAGGAGTTGCAGGGACTGCAGTTTCACTGTCAAGCAAGGTAATAACATTTGACATTGTAGGGCGATCAACGGGATCTTCTTGTACGCATAATAGCCCAACATTTACACACTTTATAAATTCACTTCTGTTACAACTTTCTTGCAAATTCTTGTCCATTAAATCCAACACCTTGTCTTCTGTCCAGAGTTCCCAGGCCTGAGAAAATGTTGAAATCCAATGTAGCATGAATAGAATGGACAAGAGTGGTTATGCAAAATATTTTACCTAGCTATTGGCCAAAATAGGAAAGAGGAAACTGCAACTTACATAACAAATGAGGCTGAAAGTTTGGTTGGACTGATAAAATCCTGCATTCTTTCTTCCACTGATTATCTCAAGAAGAACCACACCGAAACTAAAGACATCTGATTTGATTGAGAAAGTTCCATCCAACGCATATTCCGGAGACATGTAGCCACTGCAATCACAATTAGTTGTACAATCAATAACGTGTGAACACAGAAGCACTTATGTTCTAATGGATAAGAGAATACATTGTACGAACCATACACCTTGAAGTTGTACTTACTAGGTTCCTACAACTGTATTTGTGTTTGCCTCGGTTTCTTTGCCTCCAACAATCCTGGCCAAGCCAAAGTCGGATATTTTGGGGTTCATCTCCTCATCCAAAAGCACATTGCTGGTTTTCAAATCTCTATGAACGATCCTCAACCTGGAATCTTGATGAAGATAAAGAAGTCCTCGAGCAATTCCCAAAATAATGTTATACCGCATCTCCCAATTGAGAAACACCCTTTGTGTATAATCTTGCAAAGTTTGAATTTTCCATTTTGAGAAAAGTTTAGTTACAGACCAACGGTAGTTCAATCAATCAAGAATACTATTTGTCATGCATTAATTAAAATGAGTAAAACCAGGGAGTAGAAGCAAACCAAATATAAAGGAATCTAAGCTTTTGTTGGGCATGTACTCATAGAGAAGAATCTTTTCTTCTCCTTTGATGCAGTATCCTCTGAGTCTAACAAGATTTCGGTGTTGAAGTTTGGCAATCAGCACAACCTCATTCCTAAATTCCTGTAACCCTTGTCCAGAAACCTTTGATAGCCTCTTTACCGCAATTTCTTGACCTCCATGAAACTTCCCCTGATAACAATATTTATAATTCTTTACACATAAAACAAGGGCTAAAGGAATTTGACATGATCAACAAGGGCATAACCATTTTATTAGGACAATAACATGCAAGTATTGCACTGATTCAATTGATAAGAAATGATAAATCTAGTGTTCCTCAATTACCTTGTAAACAGGCCCATATCCCCCTTGTCCAAGCTTGTTAGCCTCTGAGAAATTATCTGTAGCTTCTAGTATGCTTTGAAAATCAAAAAAAGGTACATCTATACCTTTCTCATCTTCTTTGTTGAACTCACTGGTGTCTATCAACTCTTTGACTCGTCTTTCACTATCAAACTGTGCACGACATACTTGATCTGATAAGAATCATTCAATTGGACCAAATTTTTGCAGATCATCATGAATACAGAGTGAAGAAAATAAAAGTAATTGATACAATATAGAAACAGCTTAGAGCAAACTTGTTAACTTTGTAACCAAAAGGGAAACAAAAAAGTAGTTACCTAACTTACCTTGTTTACTGGTCAGTTTTCTTCTCCATATATAAATAGAAATGATACATGCCAGTAAAATCATGCCTATAAGCACCACCACAATAATCAAATAGAATGGAACTTTTCTGTCTGAATCCTCTCCTGAGGACGATTGCGATGGATGGTTTGATGGCTCCAGCTGAAGACTACCTTCTGCAACAAAGTGAGGACAACCAACATGTGACTATCATCATTGTATAAACAACTAAAGCATCATAATAATAGACCATTGAAATAATTGGATTCAGTCAAATTCTGATGTATCTCCTTTATGATCGATGATACATTAAACCAAGTGTATCCCAGTATGTGAGACTTTAACCAGGCGATGATTTTTCTATAGATGATTTCAAGAATTAGTAAGATCTCAAGAATTGTACGTTGTTCTTGGTAAGAAAGCTGATTCATTCCCAGTTCAAATATCTTTGGCTTAGAGAATTAACATCAGTGTTGGTTAATTACTACAGTAGGAATCTGAACAATATAAATTACCTAAAGAAACAAAATATCAATCAAAATTTTCCTCCTTGATAGTACTATTATCTTCAGAAGCACTGGATTCATTAATTAATTTTCAAGGGGACATGAATGGCAATATTATGCCAAGCAGTCAAGCACGAGTGAATAACATTCTCACCTTGAGTACAGCTGAAGTTATAGGCATTCCATTGAAAACTCTTGTTGCAACGGCATCTTTTTGTTGCATCTTTCTCTGGAATAATATTGCAGGTTGAATTTGGCCAACCCTTGCAATCTTCTGATGTATTGCAGGCTGGTTCCAGCGGTAGGTCCCAACTCAACTCTACTACATCAAGAACTCCAGAAGATAATACTTCAGAACTAATGTTTCCGAGGTCTGCATTGCACCAACTACTTATTTTAAACCGTGACGATGGGTTGAGCGGTAGAGTTTTAGCTCTGCTTCTAGAATCACAACTATCTAGCTTTTTGGCTGGCAATCCTTGGAGTACAAATTTTTGCGTACTCGGAGTGATGCTTATAACTCTAAAGGCGTCATTCGGCTCCATGAAGCTAACCTGGCCTGTCAAAGTGTTGCAGTTGAAATGGAAGTACATGGGGTCACCACAATCCGGTCCGGTGCTTAGGGGATAAGGTATCATCGTTGTGCCACAAGGCTTACAGTCTCTTACAGTAGATTCTGCACAAGGTGTAATTTCTCGATTATCATAGTGAACTAACAAATTAGCCTTGCCTTTAATAATCTCATACTTCTGAGTAACTATTTATAAAACCGTTGATAAACAGAAGCACAATACCTATATCAGATGAGGCAACTCGAACAGAGACATTGTGGCCACCGTTATACTCTTCTACAAGATTATTTAGATCTTCGAACCATGTCCAGCATGAGGAATTGCTAGTGGTGGTAGTAGTACCTCTTTGACCGCTGTTTTCAGGTAGAACGGCATACGAGTAAGCCTGGCACTGGGTGTTCTCTAGACAAACCTTGCTGCATTCTGGTTCATTACCCACATTGGACTGCAAGTCTGCCTCTCTAACTTTCATCATCTTTAAGCTCAAGAATGTGCTGTGGTTGTTAGACAATGTCGACTCTCTATAACATCCACCTGAAAAATCTCTAGAACTCCAATCCTCAGGGGACTGAGGCCTGAAACCGGGCAAACATTTGCATACCAAAGGCCAATTATTAATATTACAGCTGCCAAAGTTTCCACAAGGTTTAAACACACTACACTGATCTTTTGGCTCCGACCACGAAACAAGCCAATACTTCTTGTTCTCATTCCAAGTCAAAAACTGTAACTTTCCAGTAGAATTCATCACCAGCCGTGTATAACTGAAATTCCAATGTCGCACAATAGTAAAATTATGATAAGTAGACTGTCTACTTGTATCAGTGCTGCTGAAATTTGATAGCAAGTAAGCTACTTCAGGACTCATTTCATTTGAGCTGAACTCATTACCTGGCTCTCCACTTTTCCAGTAAGGAACCGATTTCTTTAAGATGATATACTGCTTCTCATATTTGAAGATGAAGTTCCCAAGTCCAGGGTCGCTTTCGTTTCTCCAAGAAGTCAACTTAAAGCTTTTATCCATTAGCATCCCAGGAATGAATGTATCAGTCGGGTTTTGAAAGCTCTGCCACAGAGTATTTGCTGCCATCTGATCAGAGTCCATTAACACCAGGTTTCCAGTCTCCATTAACTTCACAATCATGTTAACAGATGATGATACAAAGTCTGTTGACCAATATTTCTCTCCAAAACTACCCAACAGGCGGAGGCTACCTTCTTCAATTGTAAGACGTCCAGTGGTATTGGCAGGTAGTGGATGTTCTCGGTTGGCAATCCATACAACTGTCATTGGAGTCAATCTGTGATACCATATGCCAACAAACCTGCCATCAGCGCCCGAGTTATTTTTCCCAGTAGGACGAGGGGTAAAGAAACCCAGTTCAAATGTTCCTCCTGCTGAAACAAGAGTTGCTGATGATCCGTCATCAATAACTGGATCAGCGTGTGTCAATGTATCTCTAGCTGAACAAAGCAGGTAATCATTACAGAAAAACAATAGTACTGCATACAAGAAGAAGACTGATGATACCATGCTATTCTGCAAACCATGTAATATATGAACGAGTAGTAATTTGTTCTTGCTATCCCTTAATTCTTCTTATGCTAAACAGAATGAAGAAACAGAGCCAAGCATACTTGTAGTACTGGTTGTTAAGTGTGATCAGTATTCCTGCAGCTTTCATTTAGCAACAAAAACAAAATGTAGCCATTTACAGCTTGCATGCACCATTGCACCAAGAGTAAGATGCTCTGAGCCAAGCAATACCGGAACAAAAGACTTGGCTGAATATTCAGAAAAGGGTGGCCCAATCTCTAGGTCAAGGTCGTCTATTGTTTCTTCCATCTTTTTCTTTTTATGTGCGTGGACCCTTTATATGAAACTAACTAAACAAAATGTGAGGAACAGTGAAGTATTGGTCGTCGCAAACTAGAGTTGATACCCGCGTCTTGACGCGGTGTATATTTATAAAGCTGGTTAATGATTCAGTTGATTGATGAAAAAAATTTTGATATGTACTTCATAGAACTTCAATACATTGTATGTGACATATACATATGATTCTAATAATGAAGCTATTACAAAAGCAACAACACTACATAACAAAACATCTAATGTTGTGTCCTACCCAAAATAGTAAATGTCTTGTAAGTGCACAAAGCAGAACAACTTATCTGGAGCAGTATGATCGAAAATATAGCTCCAGTTTTGACTGTACAAAATGCTC